>NC_084552.2:39872832-40060332 GCF_033978685.3 Nerophis lumbriciformis
CTTTCAGATAGTGACGTTTCAGATTTTCACTTTTCACCAGAGCAACAGTAGTGTTGCATAGTAGACACATTGGTCTGGTACTTGCAGTAGGTAGGATGAAAACATATTGCTCTGTCCATTCTTCCTTGAAACGTCGGTTTTCCCTGTCCACCTTACTTTTACCAGCCTGAGCCAACTTGGAGCATGCCATTGTGATTTGATTCACATTCAGTGACTGACAAGTGAACAGTTAGCGAAGTAGCGATACGAGACAACTGTGTGCCTGCAGCGAAAGGTTCCATGCACTGTGCACATGACCCAGGTGGTAACAGCCTATCAGCGTGTCGTTGTGAAAGAGATGACAACCCATACCGCGGGATTAGCCAATCAGAGTGGCGTTCTCTCGCTCTCACTCCATCTCTCTCTCTTTCTCTCTGAGAGAGAGAGAGAGAGAGAGAGAGAGAGAGAGAGAGAGAGAGAGAGACGGAGTGAGTGAGACACGAGAAGTGTAAACGAAACATGGAGATATTTGACTAAAAACAACAAAGAACGTTGACATGCGCTAGCGATAACTCACAGATAAATACAATTATTATATTTTTTTATAATAATTATAATTATAATAATAAAAAAAACATTTATTTTTTATTTATTTTTTTTACTATAATTCGTGCTGGGTCCGGACGGACACGTCGCTGGGTCCGGACATGGACCGCGGTCCGCCTGTTGAGGATCCCTGGTATACATTTTAACTGACCTTTATTTTACTATTTTTGTCTTTTTTTAGGTGGCTAAAATACGTGGTGCTGCTGACCGCCGTCTAACGTTACGTGTGATATATTGACTAACGTAACCCTGCTTAAAAAAAATCACTGAACAAAAAGTATGAATAAGGTAGTGAACTGCAACAGATTCCCGTGTTTGCAATAACGTTATAACCTTAGCAGTGAGTTTACAGCCTCACTGATTTAACTACACAGCAAATAAAAGTCACGTTACTTAGCCAATAAACGTTATCTTACATTCAAAACTTACCGTTCTTTGTGCAACTTCAAATGCCGGACGAAGTTGGAAGTTGTTGCCTCTCCATCAGTAATTTTCGAACCGCATGTGTTGCATACTGCAAACCGTTTTGTGTTGACCACCTCGTAATTTTTATACCCAAACAAAATTATTTTAGGTATCATTTTTTGTTCACTGGCGTGTGGTTTGGACATGTCTTCTTCGTTGGTTGTCCTGCAATTTGATTGGATGAATGCTGTGTGATGAAAACAAAGTAGATCTAATTTGATTGGCTGTTGTACTGAGACCACACCAGCTGACACACGCAACGCTGATAGACAAGTACACAATGAAAAATACGGAGCGCTCCCGAATAACTTTTTCATCTTTGGGTTTTGGGGAAAGTAGCAAGTCATGTCAAGTCATGTCAATTCAAAAGGCTCAAGTCCAAGTGAAGTCACAAGTCATTGATGTTAAAGTCTAAGTCGAGTTGCAAGTCTTTTTACATTTTGTCAAGTCGAGTCTAAAGTCATCAAATTCATGACTCGAGTCTGACTCGAGTCCAAGTCATGTGACTCGAGTCCACACCTCTGGTATATATATATATATATATATATATATATATACAGTATATATATATATATATATATATACAGTATATATATATATATATATATATATATATATATATATATATATATATATATATATACATACAGAACTTTCCTCCAGAATGTCTTATCTTTGTCCATGTGATGTCAGATTAAACAAAAATTTAGCTGTTTGGCCACAATACCCAGCAATATGTTTGGAGGAGAAAAGGTGAGGCCTTTAATCCCAGAAACACCATTCCTACAGTCAAGCATGGTGGTGGTAGTATTATGCAGTTGGGTGTTCCAACAGGACAATGACCCCAAACACACGTCAAAAGTGGTAAAGGAATGGCTAAATTAGGCTAGAATTAAGGTTTTAGAATGGCCTTCCCAAAGTCCTGACTTAAACGTGTGGACAATGCTGAAGAAACAAGTCCATGTCAGAAAGCCAACATATTTAGCTGAACTGCACCAATTTTGTCAAGAGCAGTGGTCAAAAATTCAACCAGAGGCTTGCCAGAAGCTTGTGGATGGCTACCAAAAGCGCCTTATTGCAGTGAAACTTGCCAAGGGACATATAACCAAATATTGACATTGCTGTGTGTATACTTTTGACCCAGCAGATTTGGTCACATTTTCAGTAGACCCATAATAAATTCATGAAAGAACCAAACTTCATGAATGTTTTTTTGTGACCAACAAGTATGTGCTCCAATCACTCTATCACAAAAAAATAAGAGTTGTAGAAATTATTGGAAACTCAAGACAGCCATGACATTATGTTCTTTACAAGTGTATGTAAACTTTTGATCACGACTGTATATGTGATGTCTTTCACTATCGCTTCTCTCGTTACTTTCCTTTTAATTGCTTTAAAGCAGAGCGCCCAACCCGGGGGAGCTCAACAAGATGTATTACAGAGCTTTGGGGAGGCGGACTATGAATAAATAATACTTCCCCTCACATTTTCAATATTGACAAAACTTGAGACAAGAGCAAAAATAAACATTGATGTGGAACAAAGCAAGGTAGATGAAACATTGGTCATAAAAGGCACATATTAATATCATAATTAACACCTTTTTTATCAAACGCCATACTGCAAAGTGCAAATCAAAAAGCAGGCTATTGCCTCTTAATCACATGCTGCCATTTTAATGTTCAGCTCTGTGAGGGGGAAACATTACAATCAAGTCGGCCTGATTTTAAACCCTAATCAAAACTGCAATTATCGCTCCAAAGAACATTTTAATTATTCGCCTTCCTTTTGTAACTTTGATACAAGCTTTTTGTTTTGAACTGGAGTCAACACCCAGGTGTAATGCTTCTGGCGGCACTGACCTTATCACTGTTGGCTGGGGTCAATGCACTGAAAGCCTGCCCATACGTACTACAGTACACCACGCTAATACACTTGTAAACCAAAACAATCTTTTGTGAAAACACTGCACAGCTAGAAATATATTATCCTCTTAGGAGTACAGCAAGGATTCACTCAAGATGGAAACTAAAGGAAATCCTTTCCATTTCCCATTCAGGGAAATCCTTCTCGTAGAAAATAAGTGTACTGTGAGCTTTGATGAGGGCGTACAAGCTGCAAAAGACGAGTCATACACCTTGCAATCTGACTATATGGGATTTAGGCCCATCCTGCACAAGAAGGTTCATGCATCTGGTGTTACACTAGAATAAAAATTGGATCAAGTCCAGACTGAGGGATGGAATAATTAATCATGTGGCAGTAAGAAGGAATAGGCATTTATGGTTGAATTGTATGATTCTATTAGTATTAATCATATTTTGACATAATTCCTCTCTTTCTAAGTGACATATATACATATATATATATATATATATATATATAAAAAAAATATATATATATATATATATAAAAAAAAATATATATATATATATAAAGTTTATACTATATATATATATATATATATATATATATATATATATATATATATATATATATATATATATATATATATATATATAGTATAAACTTTATATATATATATATATATATATAAGTTTATACTATATATCCACTCGACATCCATTGCACCGGTCACCCAGAGGTTTCTCGTTGTTCCCATTGGGTTGAGTTTTTTTTGCCCTGATGTAGGATGAGCCGTCTGAGCTGAGGATGTCGTTGTGGCTTGTGCAGCCCTTTGAGACATCTGTGATTTAAGGGCTAAATAAGTAAACTTTAATTGATTGATATACAATGATACTAAAAAATAGTAAACAACATTTTTCACGAAAAAACAAAAATCCAAATATAGTTTTTAAAATGTTTTTTACATCATCCATTCTAAGGTCTACATCTGGAGAGTCCAAAGTAATAGAATAGAACAAGATACAATACATCCGAGGTGGAAAATTGTCATTGGCTCACCAACACAGGAGACAGACAGCACTTCAATACAAACATTGTCATATATAAAAACATTGTAGACACAATAAGAACAGAGCTTAGGTAAAAATGGAATAAAAGTAAAGATAAGTTACGATCTAGAAAAGTGTTACTAAAACATAGTTCAGGTTGCACACAGGGCCAAAAGGGACTCATTTTTGAAATTATGATTTAATTATTAATGTGATGTTATTAAATACAACACTTTTTGTGACCTTTTTTTGTCACAGGGTAAGATACTGTAGAAATAAAATTTGTCCATTGGAAAAAAAAAACATTGAATGTACACATAAAAGCCTTAATATAAATATACTTTTCCAACCTAAAAATCTGAAGTGGTGTAATTAATTTTTTTGTTGAATAAAGTTAGAAAAGTACACAATGTATAACATGTGTGAGGAATATTTGACACTGAATAACACATCTTGGCATGGATGATACACGGTCTATGTCATGTTGCTGTGGCGTTTATGGCTGGCTGTGTCAAATGCAACTTCAAATGCAGATTAATCCAAATAGTTTTCAGTCCTCCTCTGTTTATTTTAACACATATCTGTTTGGTTGTTGTTGTGTTGTTCATGTTGTTACATTGTTGATATTGTGATATTTATGTATCGTCATGTTTACAAACAAAAACTAATTCCAGAAAATAAGTTATTGGAAACAGCACGGTTTTGGGTGCTAAAACTCTCAAAGATTTTAATAAAAGCCAATAGTATTAATACAAAGTATTTAAAATAGCTTTTGTTTTATTATTTTGATTTGACTTCGACTTTATTTCAATCACAACAACCAACAATACTCTCCATCCATACAATTTTACAAGGTAAATTAAAAAAAAAGAGAATAACAGTGTGTCTGAAGAAGAGAAGCAAATGCATAGAATATTCTGGCACATCACTCAGATATTAAAATCTGATACTTTATCAACAACAGAATGATGACCTTATACAATATTCATCGAGTATACATTATAGTATAACGTATATTTAGTATATAATTACAGAATACATATATAATTAAATCCATTAATACTCAAATAAAATAAACATAAATATAAAGAAACTCATCACTTCCTCAAATGTAGTTTATATGAATAACATATATCCTTAAGATATTTTACGTTTCCTCCTTTTTGTTGTACCTATATCAAGAATATATATTTTTATTTATTTTTAATTTGAATGATGTTATTGCTTTGTTTGATTTCCTCATGCAATTGATTCCACAGGAGTCACCCCACAAAGTGATATGCATATACTATATATAGTATACATGTTGTGGCAGTTACGGATGTCACAAATGCGGCGGTTTGAGGAAACACTTGGTTGCGTTTCCAAACACGTCTTTAATGGTGAACTGCCAACATGAGGATGCCAAACAGGAAATGCTTACAGTTTAATGGCTTTGTAAACTTAGACAAAGTCTAAGTTCATTGTGTTCTTCATGGTGTTTTTAAATTGGCACTAATTTTTTTCCTCAGAATTTTCAACTAACTTGAAGTGTTTTGCCAAGAGGATTAGTTGTAATGTGTACATTTTTCGAATGGGCTTATTATATTTTGGCCAAAGTAAGACAAAGAAAACCATCTTAAGTTGTCTTTATTTTTAAGTTATGATGCTATGATTTTACCAGTCCGGACCACATGTAATTCGATTTTTCTCCATGCGGCCCCTGAACTAAAACGACTTTGACACCCCTGTTGTAAACCATGATTCTGGAATATGCCAGATATACCAGATTGGGTTGTCCAGTAACCAGAAAATTCCCGGTTTAAATCCCGCTCCATTCATTTGAGTCGCTGCTGTGGTGTCCTTGGGCAGGACACTTCGCTCACATTGCCCTCTGGGGAAACTTCACAGACGGAAAAGCTGAACCACGACGAGACTGATACGGTTCCTGGGTGCTCCACGATGGCTGCCCAATGCTCCTCAAGAGAACATTGTTACATACGTTGTGCATGTGACAATAAAGATCTTCTCTCTTTATCATATGAAACTTTATAGACTTTTGAATTCTACTTCCAGTTTACAACTTCAATTCAAATTCAATGTAAATTCATGTATTTGAATTGGAATGATAGATAGATATATAGACAGACAGACGGATAGATAACAAAGTAGGAAATCATATGCTTTTATGGCCTTATTATAGACATATGCTGTTCCTGGAGTGGTAATTTATTTTTTAATTTGCTCGCTTTAGGTACAGTGGTTTGGATTTTTGTGTATAATAATGATAATATTAATATTTTATTAAATTTACAAATATTTTTCAAGACTCTTTTTCTAGCGCTTTTTCAGTGAGAACTGAAAACCCATCATTCATTCACTGTGCATTCCCACATTGATGGTAAGTAAAGTGATGATGACTATCGATTACTGTTAGTATCACAATATAGCCAGAGTACTCTAGTACATGAGTGAAAATTATGTGGCTTTTTTTTTTAAGGAAAATGGTACTTGGTACTAAGAGTGTTTATAGAATAGTCAACAATTCGATTCCGGGGAGTCTGATTTGACTATCAACCTCACAGTCAAATCGTCGAACATTGATTTCCCCACTTTGAGTACCCGAGGCCCCCTCGCAACGATTGTGCTGGCAGCATCGCCAGTCAGTTAAAAGTTAAAGTTAAAGTACCAATGATTGTCACACACACACTATGTGTGGCGAAATTTGTCCTCTGCATTTGACCCATCCCCTTGTTCACCCCCTGGGAGGTGAGGGGAGCAGTGGGCAGCAGCGGTGCCGTGCCCGGGAATCATTTTTGGTGATTTAACCCCCAATTCCAACCCTTGATGCTGAGTGCAAAGCAGGGAGGTAACAGGTCCCATTTTTATAGTCTTTGGTATGACTCGGCCGGGGTTTGAACTCACAACCTACCGATCTCAGGGCGGACACTCTAGCCACTAGGCCACTAGCTTGGACCAGTTTACCCGAGCAGGACATCTCTGTTATTGCTCCTCTTCTGGCGATGATAACGGTTCTTCCAAAAGTTCTCAAACTGAAACTTTGCTACAACTATTTTAGAGTGGTCCACACTTAGGTGTCAAAAACATTACATAGATGTGCTGTAGCACTTATACGCGTGGATATTTCCAAGTAGGGATCTAACTGTAACCGGTATAATGATAAACCGCTATAAAATTCCAGACGGTTAGTAGTACCGTTTAAATTTGTAATTACAGAAAAAACGTCATTTATTAACGCATTTTATGAAACATTGCTTACTTCCTGGTAACGGAGTCACAGCAGCGCTGGCGCACCAGCGTCATTCGGCTTGAAAAAATATGGCGGAACACAGGTACACAGACTTTGCTATGGAGATTTCCCCTCAGAGTAAACGGAGCCGAGCGCCTGGTTGAACTTCATTTTCCCTCGCTTCATTTCCGTGGAGTCTCTGCGTGCTTTTAAGATTGCACTGCTGTTTTTAGATGTTGACAGGTGTGGACAATATTGGAGACAGACTCATTTGTCTCACACTAAAGATATACAGCAAATGAGAAAACTATTTTATTTTGTTTTCATTTTCTCAATACAGCATCCATCAGCTGCCGTGACTGAGAGTTAATGACGTGAGGACGTGCAGGTGGCGATGTGTCATGAACGTTGCCACAACTTGTTTATAAAGTCTTTAGTTTTTTTACTGGGATGCTCACTCATCCTTTTATTTAACTGCAACTTTTATCAGTGTTCAAATAATATAAATACTATCTATAATGTTTTGTCATATCATTGAATTGAACGCAGGCTATGAAGATTGTGTATTTGATGTGAGAGGTATCACTCCTTATAGAGACAATAGGCATAAAGGCATCATCTAATGAGAAAAAGATAACACCCATCCATCCATTTTCTACCGCTTATTCCCTTTGGGGTTGCTGGGGGCGCTGGAGCCTATCTCAGCTACAATCGGGCGGAAGGCGGGGTACACCCTGGACAAGTCGCCACAAAGATAACACGTTGATACTAATAATGAAAAATGTCTTTAAATATATTAATGTTTATCCATAGCTTTTTAATTAGAAATTACAAATTACATGATGGTGTCGCGTTCACACCCCACACCAACTCTGTTTTACCTAACAATCAATATTTGTGATTTAAATGTTGATAAAACAATTATCTTAATTATTATGTGGGCCATAATCGTGCAGCCCTATGTGTAAGACTAGGTCTCATACATGAACACTATCTTTAGCTATATGGACAAAAAGTGCAGTTACTTCTTATGGCCAAAAGGGGCCATCTTCAATCAATCAATCAATTCCTTTATTGTCATTGTCATAATAACACTCAAGTCGTACATGTCAACGAGATTTTGTTTGAGCTTTGTCTAGCGGCATAGAAACTGCATTAATGTGCAGGTTGACCATAGTTTACATTAGCATTGTCAAGAAGATCGCGATAAGAGGGGGTGGGTGTGGGAACAGTCAGATGTCTGAAGAGTGTTACGTCGATGTTGCAGCATCTTGCAAAATCCTTACATTTGTTTGTTTCGTTTTTTTATATCTTATGTCCATTAAGTGCTATCTTGCACAATTTTCACATGTATTTTTTTATTTATGTTATTTTTTTTCTACGATGTTACTTTGTTTATATGCTTACGTTGCTTTCATATACACATTTAATTTATACCTGAAGTACATGAAACAGTGTTTTTGTCTACAATAATGTTTCTCCTACAAATGAAATAATTTTGTGTTGTCTGTGTTTTAAAAAAAATAATAAAAAAATTGGTTAAAATATTTCAGTATAAGTACTTTTTGAAAATTTTGAGCATGTTTAAAAATACAGCGATGATAATGATAACCTTGATAATTTTGGTCACAATAACTAATAAAAAATATATTTAACTTATTTCCAAGTTAATTAAAAGGTACTTATACAAGAAATGCCATCTTTCATTAAAGTGAACAAAACAAAGATCTAATTTGTGACTTCAAAAAAAGGCTGAATCAGTGTTTGTGAGGTCATCAGAGGATATCAACTTTAACTAGATAGAGGAAGTAAAATTCGTCTGTATGTGAACCTGCGGAAGGATCATCGTTTTTGAAGAGGAGTGTTACACATTTGGGACGGACCGCCTCGCACCGTCTCCAATTACGGACGAGTTTTACTGGGACCGACAATGGGATTTTAGCTGGCAAGTGGCACACAGCGGCATGGCGAGCTTTGTTTCTGACAGCAGCGCATCTCGACAAGCCTCTTCCACGTCCCCCCATGTAGAAACATCCTCCCAATAGTAAAATATTATTGCCTCCAGACATGGCCGTAACTAATATTGAGGACATCGAGGTCATTTCCTCTGTCTTTTTTCTAAGTGATAAAAAGAAGATGATATAACTGACTGCAAATGTACTTTTTGTAGGACATCATGTGCGCTTTATATCACCATGCTTAGATCATCCTCTGTCAATGCACGATATTTGGTAATGTACAGCCCGCTACAACAACAACGTAAAGCAAAAAAGTCCACTTTTACTATAAAGATTATCCAATCCAAAATATGCTGTCAACATCACGTTAACATTAGGTTATAATGATGTAGGTTATACTGATCTAAATGATACGTTATCAGTTGTTTTGCGTGAAGAAACACATTAAAATGTAAATTATTGAATGACAAGGCGCTTCATATAATATTTTACCCCAAACGTATTCCTGGCCACATCATGCTTTGTCACTGATTAAAATATAAACGCAAAATTTCCTCCATCACCTCCGGTGACTCTGTAGCGGACGTCATTAGTACTTGCAGTGCATAAAAAAAGGTCATGAGTTCGAACCCTGATCGTGGTTGAAAAGTTGGTTTGTTTTTAATATGTATGTTTTAATGATGTTAAAGTTGTTTAAATGATAATAAATGATAAATGGGTTGTACTTGTATAGCGCTTTTCTACCTTCAAGGTACTCAAAGCGCTTTGACACTACTTCCACATTTACCCATTCACACACACATTCACACTCTGATGGAGGGAGCTGCCATGCAAGGCGCTAACCAGCACCCATCAGGAGATGGCCGAGGGTGAAGTGTCTTGCTCAGGACACAACGGACATGACGAGGTTGGTACTAGGTGGGGATTGAACCAGGGACCCTCGGGTTGCGCACGGCCACTCTCCCACTGCGCCACGCCGTCCCTTAGTTTAGTATGATAAACTTCAGGATGTTAATAAAAAAGTGGACTGTTACAAAATCATGCTGATTATCAAAGATGTTCAATGAGTGATAAATAGTTAGAGCTCAATTAAAGCTTTTGTTGTATTCTTGAAATCCATCGTGTTGCTTAAGGTAATACAATTTATATGGTGCTGGGATACTCATGATTTCAGCCTTTCAAAGTTCTTCTTAGACAACCAATTCTTGAGCTTGGTATTTGTCAAATCCTAGTTACGGCCCTGCCTACAGATAATTAGATTTGATATGATAGGAGATGGGGGGGGCAAAAACACAGAAACTGATTTTAGAGATGTGACGTCCCACCAGAAAGCAGCAACTGCTCTGAGGAAGTCTAAGGTGATGGCCGAAACTAAAATTAATCTCTTAAGCTCTAAAAACTATTTGTCTGCACACAATAATATTTGACTAATATTTAAGGGAGGCATGATCAATGCAATCATTTACAGGGCTTGAATTTAACCACGGCAACCGTGGCAATTGCTGCGACCGCCCTCTCATTTTCTGTAATGCCCTAAAAAATTGACCAATATTTGCTGCAACAACTTTTCGTGACCGCCCTTGACTTTTTACTTGTTAATGGACTAGGCTTATAATTGTCCCCGGCATAATGATAAATCGCGATATAAATCTAGATTGATAGTCATACCACATACTTTATATATTACCGATACCACGTCATTTGTTAATGCATTTTAGGCACCACCAAGTTAGGCGCATGCGCATTTACTAAACTGATCATTCATGGCAGACCAACATCGTCAATTTTACTCCAGAGGTACCCATTGGAGAATACTTAGTCAACAGGCCTAAATGTCACACTAAGGGTGGCCGTATAAACAACGCCAACACTGTCAGAAATCTGTGCCATGTAGTGGGACCACGCTAAACAACAATGCTAATTACATTTTGGGAGAATATTTGCACCGCAACACCACATAAACACAACAGAACACATTCCCAGAATTCCTTTCAGCACCAACTCTTCTGGGACGCTACAATCATTTTCCCTCACTTCCTGCCGTGAGTATAAGAGCGCGCTGCTGTGTTTAGATGAAGACAGGTGTGGACAATATTGGAGACAGATGCACCTGTCCCCACACAAAGTATACAGCGAAGGAGAAAAACTATACGATGCTGCTTTCATTTTGACAATACAGCCTCCATCAGCTGCTGTGACAGAGTTAATGAGGTGAGGAAACACCCTGTCAAGCCTGTTTTTTTTTTGTACTGAACCACAAGGGGGCGTTACAGAAGAACACATCTTGTTTATTAGACTTTATCTTCATTAGCCAAACTGCTTTGTGTTTTAGTTTGATATCGAAAAGTAAACGCCATGTTTTTTTCACATTACTTGTTTTTTTAATGTCACAAAGGTATTGCTCTAAAAACCGTTCATGTGACACAGCATTTTGTTAATGTTTTATTGTGTATAGTTAATTCCTATGTGACATATTTTTGTTCAAACTCTTAATCGATCTGTCCCGATACAGCATCTACATGTACATAACTTAAAAAAATACAAATATATACTTCCCTCTATCAAAAGATAAAAATAGAGATAAAGGCATCATGAAATGACAAAAAGTAGACAAGTTTATATTAATAATGAATTTTAAAAAATGGTATATGTACAGTATGCTTGCATGCTTGGAGCCCCTGCCTGGAAAGAAAATAATGTTTGCCTTGGTGCCCTTCTACCTTGCCTTGGTCCCCTAAAATTTGAGCCCTACTTTAAGGCAACACTTGCCTTGACTTTAAAAAGTAAAAATTCGAGGCCTGAATTTATCCTCCCAACACACCTGCGCCACGCAGTGCCCCAGCAGGTATTAACTCTAAGGCTGCAGCTAACGATTATTTTTCTATCGATTAATCTATAGATTATTTTTTCGATTAATCGGTTAATCTATAGATTATTTTTTCGATTAATCTATAGATTATTTTTCCTTTTACCGATTATTTTTTTTATTTAAAATGAAGATGAAAAAATAAATGTAGGCCAGTTTTTTCAAAAGGCATGGCTTTTATTTACAAAAAAAAAAGTATGGCCACACAGTCAACATTGACAACAACATGACAAAATATTCTGTAACAATGTAAACATTTAACAAAATTAAAAGTAGCTTATTTGCTTTTAATGTGCAAATATAAAAGTAAACATCCAGTGCAAATCTTAATATTCTGCAATAGTATAAGCATTTCAAAAGTAAAAGTATTGCTTATTTTGCTTTAAAATGTGCAAAAATAAAGATAAACATCCAATTCAAAAAAGTGCAAAACGGAAATATTCTGTAACAACAGTGTAAACATTTCAACAAAAGTAAAAGTATTGCTTATTTGCTAAAATGTGCAAAAATAAAGATAAACATCCAATACAAAAAAGTGCAAAACGAAATATTCTGTAACAACAGTGTAAACATTTCAACAAAAGTAAAACTTTTGCTTATTTTGCTTAATAACACAACAATGATAGTATGATTAAAGTGAAAGTTAATTGTTCGTTTGTACATAGTATACGTAATTGTTAATGTTGTAAAAGGTATTTGCACAACAAATTAACGTTAGCGTTAAAGAGGAGCGCGTCTTTGTAAACACTGAACAGGCACGCCAAACGCTCCTCTCAGAGCGAAACGGTGCTTTAGTTTATGAATTTACAACGCAGATACAAATGACACATTCATGTTTTTGTGTAATGATGACAACGTATACTCACGCGGACGATTGACTAGTTGATGGTGATGGCAAGAACGCTGCCGTTGTGCTGCTATGATAGGCCATTTCCGCTCGACACAGTGTGCATACAACAACATTATTAGCAGAGGTGGGTAGAGTAGCCAGAAATTGTACTCAAGTAAGAGTACTGTTACTTTAGAGATTTATTACTCAAGTAAAAGTAAGGAGTAGTCACCCAAATATGTACTTGAGTAAAAGTAAAAAGTTTGTTGTGAAAAAACTACTCAAGTACTGAGTAACATACACACACATATCATATATATATATATATATATATATATATATATATATATATATATATATATATATATATACACACACACACACACACACACACACACACACACACACACACACACACATATATATATATATATATATATATATATATATATATATATATATATATATATATATATATATATACATACATTGATATATACAGTATATAATTTATATTTATTTATTTTGCCGTTTTTGTTTACATGTTAAAGGTGTTTTAATGAATATACATGCATGTTTAACATATAGATTCCTTTCTTTCATGAAGACAAGAATATAAGTTGGTGTATTACCTGATTCTGATGACTTGCATTGATTGTAATCAGGAAGCAGTGCTGGTAACGTCCACGTTTTCAAATGGAGGACAAAAAAAGTTCCTCCTTTCTGTCTAATACCACATGAAAGTGGTTGTTATTTGGCATCTTATTTGTCCATCTTCCATATTCGTTTTTATACCCTTTACAAGAAATACATTGGCGGCAAACTCCGTAGCTTGCTAGCTTGTTTGCGCTGGCTTTCGGAGACTCTTATTTTGAAAGCGCAAGCGCGATGGAGCGGGACTTTTATTGTGAAGACAGGAACTGTGCAGTCAGTCTTTACGGTTGAAATAAAAAAAGGGTCTTTTTTCCTTCACACTTTTGATTGATTGATTGGAACTTTTATTAGTAGATTGCACAGTACAGTGCATATTCCGTACAATTGACCACTAAATGGTAACACCCGAAGTTAGCTCGGAGCCAGTCAGGTCATGTGACCCCTGGCTCTGTTTGATTGGTCCAACGTCACCAGTGACTGCATCTGATTGGTGGAACGAAGTGAAACGTCACCAGTAAGGCAGGCACTTTGAAGGTCTGTCTGACAGACCAAAACAAACAAAGCGTGCATTAACAGATCGATAAAAATTAGTAGCGAGTAGCGAGCTGAATGTAGATAAAAGTAGTGGAGTAAAAGTAGCGTTTCTTCTTAGGCCGTTTATTGAAATACTCCCACACTTTTGACGACTTTTGGCGTGCTTTTTTCCCCTCGCTCGCACCGCTCGCATCGTCTGCTTTGCGCTCCGCCATGACGGTAGTGTGACGTAAATATGCGACGCGTCGACGAACAAAAACGTCCTCGACATATTTACGTAACCGACTACGTCGACGCGTCGTTTCAGCCCTAATTAACTCACTTTAGGATTAATATCAGATGATTTGACTGTGAAGTTGATCAACGAATCAAACTTCTCCGAATCAAATCGTCAAATCTATATTTGAAGACAGCCCTTGTTCCTCATTGCAAGTGGTGTCCACCTTCGCTTTTCATGTTGTAATGGCAGCCATCTTTCCAACCCCATCCCTCACTCTCTTTACTAGGGTCTCGCTTTAGTGCCGCAATGGACTCCAATGATTGCATATGATGGACACCAGTGTTGACGACTTTGTAATTTTGCACAGGAGGCCATTTGGGAGAGAGCACCATGTTAATGAAATTGATGTATCACACACACACACGCAGAGAGAGAAGAAAAAAAAAATCAATGGTCTTTTGTTAGCATTTATATGGCTTTTGCTTGGGTATGGCCAAGAGAGTGTCTGCAAAACCTAATAAAAAGCGCAGAGGGTGTTAGCTGCAACAGCTGATAGCGATGAAGCCAACCAAGCAATGTTGTCCACTTAGCAAAGTCCATTAAACATCATTCCGCGCTAAATGGCCTATTGCTTTAACACACATTCATAAATGTTTATTGTCACCGACGGCCAATCACAAGCCGGGGATTTTTTAGCCTTCTTTTTTATTCTTTTTTTTTTTTTTAAAGATCCCATCGTGCGTACTAGCATTGCATGCATTTTCTGTAGCTGTAATCTGTCTTAACATGTGACAATGTTTATGTGGATTTGCCATCATTAAGTGTTTCATTTGCAAATGTGAATCCCTCCAAGAGGCCCGAGAATCACAATGTAAGCTGAATTTAGATTGCAGGTAGATTTTGCTCTGCGTCTTTGCACCTTAGCTCTTATCTTCCGTGTGAAACTGTGGCTTCTTAACATCTTCATGTGGGGAAGAAGAAAGTGGCTGAGCATGAAAGTGAAGCATAATCCATATCTCTCGGTGCTAATCTTTTTGATTTGGGCAAATTTTCCTTCTGTGGTTGAATCGGAAAAAAGGTGTATTTCCATGATTTATTATTATTATTTTTTAAAACAAGACAAGGTTTTCATTTGCACACCTTTGTCGGAATATCTCAAGTAAAAAGCTCCTGTCTATCTGCGACTTTCCTCGTTCATCTCACTCGCTGTTTGCACAAGAAGGAAAATGTAATGCAGCAAAGCTTGCTGCCTTTCCTGCAGGGTCTTCTCGCGCTAAATTATATTTGGACGGATTAGCTTTCTGATCAATGGAGTATGCCAGGGGTGTCACTAGCTTTTAAGGACAGGGATGGGGCTTAGCCCCCAGGAGATGCACAGGATGCAAGCGAACGTAGCGCACAAGCACAAAACTTCACAAACGGCTAACAAAGACTTAGAAATTATTCATTGTTATTATTATTATTTCAGTCGGTTTATTTTCAATCTGTGTTCAGTACAACAACCAACATGGGTTTGCACAGTGACATTTTGTTTACAGCATCAACAAGAAACAATTACTTGCTTGATCCTTCAAGATACACTGAAACACCATGAAAGTCATGGCATTAGCCTCTATGTTATTAATTCAAAACATAGAGGCTAATGCCACGACTTTCGCTCACAATACAATGATTGTTTGTTCCCAAATATTTTGAAGTTGCACAGATTACATTTTGGGCACATATGTGACTAAAATGGTTGTGAATTCAAGCCCTGGAAATATTACTTAATTACTTGAATTAAAGTAATATCTGGATCAGGATAATTTGGCTTATATATATATATATATATATATATATATATATATATATATATATATATATATATATATATATATATATATATATATTATGGCAAGCCGTTAAGGAAATTAAACATAAATGGAAGTCTGAATAGAAATGATTTTGCATCCGTTCACGTTCTTGTTCTGCAGTGCTGTGTGCTAATGTGCTTCGTACACCTGCAGGACCGCAAGCAAGGTCGCAGAGAAAATGTGGACTGGATTTTGAGTGATGTGGGCATTTTCTATATGAACAAGTGGATTGGATTGGATACCGACGCACTAAAGGGGCTCTCTATCTTACGCTATGAAGTGAGGGGAAACTGAGTGAATCATGACAGGTTATATGATTATATTTAAACTCATATTCGGGCCACTTTATAATGAATATGTAGGCATGTATTTGTAAAAAAAAAAAAAAATACAAAAAAATATACATAAATATAACACCAAATTATTTAGGGGGGCTTAAGAATATTTTAGGGGGGCTTGAGCCCTAACAACGCCAATGGAGTATGCTAATCTGGCCGTGCTCTTCCCTCACAAACTCAAGGGGAATGAGGAAGTGGGAAAACAAGGTGTCATTCCTTGCTCTCCCAAAAGTCTTAATTAAGTAAAAAAATATGTCTTCTTTGGGTGTGAGGCTTCGACACAACCGTTTGGGCTCCAAGATTCCCAGAGGGAGGAGAAAGAGGAGGAGGAGGCTGCAAAGCAATTAACATTCACAAATGGCGTCAGGGAAGCTATTCGGCGAGGTTGCACAGCCACTGAATGTCACCTACTGCCTGGGCCCGCTTCCTTCATTAAACCTTCCCACAAGGGCAGACACGCTTAAATACATATTTGCATACAAATGCAGCCATTAACCCTCCCTGTGCCGACCGTATCGCCACCCGCATGTCCATCACGGGAAAGAAATGTGGCGGGATAATGATGCTTTATTGACCTGGATGATTGCTGATATTGACTGTTGAGGATTATGAGGCCGTTCTGCCTGAAGACAAAACACTGTCATACATTATAGCATGAAATGCAACGCAAGTACCGCCACAGAACCATTATTATTTTGTGGAATTATTGTTAATATGTTTATGTGAAATTATTATAGGACTAAAGTACAGTTAGTGGCAGTTTGTGTATTTGTAGCAAGTTAAAGGGGACCTTTGAGGATTTGAATCCTATATTTAAAACATTTCCTTGTGGTGTAGATAATGTGTATTGCATAGGTTTTGGTGCAAATTTGGCATACGTTTTACTCCACAGTCATTTTTACAACACATTTTTTTAAGTCTGTCCGCAAAATGTTCATTTGTTGAGGCGTTCCCGGATTGAAATGAAACCTTGCCCCACACTCTCCCAAAGTATCATAATATATATATATATATTACCCCAAATGTATTCCTGGCCACGTCATGCTTTGTCACTGATTAAAATATACTCTGTCCTTCAGGTAACCAGTAAAGGACTAGGTTTACACTACTCATCTAGTAGATGGAACGTTTACTTGTCACTAGCGCTACAAGTAAGTATATGTTTTATTATATATTTAATTTGATATCTAAATCGCAGTTTCAAAACTTATGGTATAATTTTTTAGCGCGGCAGCAGCTAGGTGGTCGCTTTTCTTGATAAAGCGGCTCACTTTGACAAAACACCAAATTCTGTAAATTAACAAGGAAGTCGCTACTACGCGTGAGAACATGGATGTCACAGTTCGGCATGTAGGTGGGTTTGTGCAGTGGCTGTGGTGTAGAGGAAGTAGGCAAAGGATGGAAAAGCACACCAGAAGGAGGAATAAGAGAACTACAAAAAGGAAAGTGATCGTGTTGCGCACAGAAACGACGTAGCTCGACGCAAAATGATGTAAAAGTCACATTCCGGTCGCATTGCCGTTTACACTGCTGTCACGTTTGAAAAGTTCTGATTCAGACTACCTTTTAATGGCCTCGTTTACACTGCACACCAAATCAGATTTTTTTGCCCTCAAGTGACACAGCTCAGATTTGTTTTGCCAGTCTAAACACTCTAAAGTGCTTCAAATCGGATCTTTTCGCATCAGATTCAGGCCACATCAGGAGGTAGTCCAAATCCGATTGGAATCTGATCCTTTCAAATGTGACTTCAGTCTAAACCCAATGCGTCCTGAATGCGACTCGTATGTCACTATTTCGTCAGCTTTGGGCAAACTACGTCACTTGTGAACTCCGGGAAAGTCACAGTCTTATTTTGATTCCGAACAAATAGCAATTGTTGAAGGACCGGAATTGACGCTGTGGCGCATTTGCTTACATGTGAGTTGAAAAATAAAGCTCTTGTAGATCCACGCTGATGTCTGTGTCTCCTCTACTTAACAGCCATTAAAAGATTAGAACCCTCCCAAATACAGTATATTACAATATATACATCCATTCATACATTATATTACTTTGTTTTATTTTCACTTAAAAACCCCCACTAATTTTTAAGGTGTTACCACTTACATTTTATTTTGTAGTAGTAACGACTTCCTCCCGCTCAACTTCCTTTGTTTTCACTTTAGCAAACTACGCATGCAAGCGACGCTTAAGACACATTGGGGCCCCATGCGCGTTTATACTGGAGTCTGATAAAAATCACATTTTACTTGCAGTGTAAACAGTCAGATGGAAAAAAAATTAACAAAAAAAAAAAAATCAGATTTGGGCCACTTTGGCCTGCAGTGTAAACATACCTACTCAGTGGCCTAGTGGTTAGAGTGTCCGCCCTGAGATCGGTAGGTTGTGAGTTCAAATCCCGGCCGAGTCATACCAAAGACTATAAAAATGGGACCCATTACCTCCCTGCTTGGCACTCAGCATCAAGGGTTGGAATTGGGGGTTAAATCACCAAAAATGATTCCCGGGCGCGGCCACCGCTGCTGCCCACTGCTCCCCTCACCTCCCAGGGGGTGATCAAGGGTGATGGGTCAAATGCAGAGAATAATCTCGCCACACCTAGTGTGTGTGTGTGACAATCATTGGTACTTTAACTTTAACTTTAACTTTATAGTCGATGTGGCCGAAATCTAATGCGAAATTATCAGATTTGAAGCGCTTTGGAGCGTTTAGACTGGCAAAAAAATCTGATCTGTTTCACTTGAGTAAAACAATCAGATTTGGTGTGCATTGTAAACGGTGCCATCAAGCATGTGCGGTATTTTTTATTTTATTTGATTAAGCTGCATTTATACATAATTAATGCGATAATGTTTTGGGAATAATTGCATGAGTTAAAACTTTAACTTTGACAGCCTTTGTTAAAACATCCATTTTCACGATGCAATACATAGGGAGCTATTAGACAATAACTAAAATAGTATAAAATTGACACTTTTCTAAAAACACGTTTCTAAAAACCCTCAATATATAACGTAAGGCTACGAGTGGAAGAAGTTTATGGAGTTTCAGTTTAGTCTGTAGAGTATTCCATGCCAAAATGTCAGCAAAGCCACACATTCTTTTCCCAAATTCCGTCCGTACAGGAGAAATAGTTAAGACATAAATAATGTTGGAACGTAACGCATAGCTGTTAGGTCTTTGTAACAAAGTGCACAAATCGGGAGGAATTAAACCTTGTGCACAAATCGGGAGGAATTAAACCTAATAGAGCCTGATAAATTAAATGCTGTCAATATGTGTATCTGCTTCCATTCAATGAAGGTAAGTCTGACAGTGATGGCTGAACCAGTAACAAGTCTTAGTGCAAAATAGAAAATAGTGTTCAAAGATTGGAGACATTTGGACAAAGCACTCAAATGAAGCACGTCTCCATAATCAATTATGGGAAAGAAAGTGGCTGACACAAATGTATTTTTAACCTTGAAAGAGAAGCAGGTTTTTTTCCTGAAAAAGAACCCGAGCTTCAGTCTAAGTTTAGATACCAAGTTGTTAATATGGATTTTAAATGAAAGCTCCGGGTGAAGAATAAAACCTTAGTACTTCTGAATAGGTTTTCCTTTTGATGTTACAATATTTGGAATATTCTTCAATCACATCCCCAAATGAGAGGAAAACATGAGCTTGATTTTATCTGTATATAAAACCAATTTAGGATTAAATGAGTAAGACTGGATGACATTAAAAGCAAACTGTAAAAACGCAAAAGTCTTAGTGAGCAAGGTTTAAAAGCAATATATAATGGTGTCGTTTGCTTAAAAATTATGCATTTAATATGATTAATTGTTACACAGATTATGTATGTAGATTGAAAATGAAAAGGGCCCCAGTATTGAACCTTGCGGCACCCCTTTGGTACATTCCAGAAATGAAGAGTATAGTTCCAGCCGACTGTACACATTGTGTTCTGCTATCAATGATGTGTTAGCATTAGTCAAAACAGCATTTCTCCTCTGAGGATTGAAGGACTCAAATAGGGATCCAGCAGGAATAAAATGCTTATTAAAACAATATAACTTGGCTGTTTTACAAGTAGGGCTGTCAAAGTTAACGTGATAATAACACGTTAACTATAAGTTCCTTTAACAACGATATTTTCTTTAACACGCGATCAACGTTTTTGACCCTTGGCGTGTTTTGTAGTTTGGGGAAATGTGTAATGGTGCCCAATTACTGTTGAATAACAAGCTTGAAAATAGCTAGCAAAAGTGCACAAAGAAAGGGGGACCTTATGGAAATCTCAGATCCAAAGCCATAGCAAGTCGTTCTCCGGACAAGACAAGACAATTTTACCTTTAATAGCCGTGGGATTCTATCATTGGAGTGAACGCTGCTTAGACGAGGAGCTTCATGTCTGTGTTTGGATTGCAGCTGAGTGCAATAATAATATAACATGTAGACTGTTACTTGAACTGCTTTAGGAAGAAGGAATACAACAAGCTCAGCAGAAACAAAGACGGTAGAGAGGAAACCTAAAGTCACTTTTATTGGAGATTTTCATCAAACATGTCAAGTCTTTTCTCTGCGTACATTGCAGGCAGTTGCAATTCCAAGACATTAAATAGCAGATAGCTATGGTGTGTTGCCTTAGCAAAGAAGTGGTCTTTGCCTTTGAGCTAAATGAGCCAGTCTTTTCTTTTGTTGAGCCCTACAGAGTCATATGGTAGTATAGCATTGTATAATAAGTATTGTTTTTTATTGTACACCAGCTGTTTGATTGTTACATGCATCTTCAAATGCAGAGGGTTTGAAATTGCATTGTAAAATCGCTTATACTAACCAATAGTATGTCTATCACATATCTAATTTAATTAGATAACATCGAGCTACCGCATTTTCAAAAAGTAGGGCATTACTGTATGTTCGAGTGCCTTTATTTTGTTTTGTTGGCATGGATAAGTGTAACATTACCATCAAGAAGAGCATCTGAGTCCACTCTGAGTGCTTGACTACTTATTTATACGGCAATTGCTTGAAGCAGTGCCGAGTTTACAACTGGACATGACGTCGTTTTATTTCATATGAATGGATACCATACCAACGGAATTTGTTGGGTACAAATTCAGTACACATCTCTAGTCACAGACTTTAAGATTATCTGACGAGACAGTCAGCCAATGAATATTTAGATCAACAACCAAAATAAGCTTACTAGAATTTGATCAACCTAGAACATATGCACGAGAGGCGAGGGAGGTGGAAGGAAAGGCTAAAGCTAGCAGACATCTAGTCTCTAGTCACTGAAAGGAAAGGTTGATTCTAGAAGAAAACTAAACTAGGACAAGTGGAGGCCAAACAGAGGCTAGCAGAGATCCAGACTGTAGCCAGTGAGAGGCCTGACTGAGGCTAGTGGAGGTCCAAGCTGCAGCAGACAGACGGCCTTGAGATTTTAAAGTCCAATGAAAGCAATCAGGGAAGCTCCTTTTCGGAAGTTAGCCTTACTTTATCAACTGCTTGGAAACAGATACAAAATACTTGGATACAAAACAGTCCTCCTGTTCCACTCTATAATGTTCCATCTATTATGTTGGACAAGTGAGTAACAGTGTATACACAAACAGTAGATAAAGTGCAGAAAAGACACACATTTTGTCGATGATAAGCGTGGACGAATGCAGTTCATTAGCATTAAAACTACAGACACACAAAACGGCGTGTTCCCAGTACGTAGTCGCAATTCTAGCACCAAGGCAACATTTTGGCCAATACACTGTTGAACCACTGAATCTCTTTTAAAACTGGTAAAATAGATGCTTCCATTATCAAGTTAAAAGATCAGTTAAATCAATCAATCAATGCACAAATCAGTTCCTGTTGTGCCTCGTCTTTTAACTTCAAAACACTAATTTATACATTTTGTAGCTGCAAAAGTGAGTACAGTTCTGCCACTTTGGTGATAAGAGCGTACATTAGTTAGAGATATTCCATAGCATGGAAATGGATATGTGTTCACTCTACTCCTCCTCTTCCTCTTATCTACAGTATATATCTCCTACATCTCCTCACCACCGCTAGTCATCAGCACACACACACACACACACACACACACACACACAAGCGCACGCCTGCGAACACACATGCTCCCACTTACACACAGCGCCGTGAGCGGAGCTAATTAAATGCTTCTAAGTGAGTCGCCTCGCCTGCCATCGCAGCTTCAGCAAAAGGTCAGCTGACTCACAGGCATGAGGCAGACATTTCTCATGACTGTTTTCCTTTTGAGAAATTTAGCAGATTGTTAATTATCAGATTACAAGTTTGCCTTTCTAAAGGCCAGCACATTTCCCCCAGAGGTGGGAGGGTTGTATATGCAATGGAGATGGCTGATGGCTGAAGGCCTCGCTCCTACTCTGGCTTGATTTGAGTCAGGACTATGATTCGTTATCAGAGAGAGGAAGTGAGATATGACCTCTAAGCTTCTCTGTCAGGCCTGAGCACGTTCCTCCGCCCCCCGCACCACCTCTGTCACTCATTGCACACATTTTGAGGAGAAAGTCACTTGTTTTGACGATGCAGTGCAATAATAAACCTATTGCTCAATGAGCACCTTTCTCACTGTAACATTTGGCCTTTACAGCCAAACCATATGGTTTCGAGTGAAAAACTAAAATACGCTTTTTTAGCTAATATATATTTTGAATATTTGGCTAATTTCTTAGATCATTTAGCTCATTAAGTGTTGAATCTAAATTTACCGCTTGTCCCTCTCGGGGTCATGGAGGAGCTGGAGCCTACCTCAGCTGCACTTGGGCGGAAGGCGGCGTACACCTTGGACAAGTCGCCATAGGCGACAATGCCGAGCACCCACCTGGGATTGATGGCAAATTCTTTCTCACCACCAAGCAAAAACCGCGCATGCTCAGGCCCCTTGTACACTAAGCCGGCTAAGGTTATCCAGGGTAAATCCCACCTAACCTTATCCTTGTTCACACACACACACACACACACAATGGTTGTTTAAGACCCCCTAACCCACTGCGTCAGCCCGCGCAAAGCGACCTAGTACGCATGCGCGGAAAATGCGCACGTCATAGTCACCTCCAGTGTTGCTTTGTGTGCAAGTTCTTAGATTTAACTTATCTAAACAATATCCAGTGTTGTGGTATTTCAATTACCGTATTTTACGGATTATAAATTGCAGTTTTTTTCATAGTTTGGCCCGGGGGTACGATTTATACTCTGGAGCGATTTATGTGTGAAATTATCAGAGGTGGGTAAAGTTGCCAGAAATAATAATAAGTAAGAGTACTGTTACTTTAGAGATGTTTTACTCAAGTAAAAGTAAGGAGTAGTCACCCAAATATTTACTTGAGTAAAAGTAAAAACTATGTTGTGAAAAAACTACTCAAGTACTGAGTAACTGATGAGTAACCTGTTCGTTTAATGATGACAGCAACAAATAATGCACAAAAACACAAAAATAGCAATGAGCAAATTCAGAGCCAGGAATGTCTCTTAAGCAACTAAAACAATAATATATATTAAATAATAATACATTAACATTAAAAAATTAAGGCAAATTGAGCCACAATAACTTAACAGCACCATAGGCTCAGTAGGCAGAGATTACAAAGGAAAATAAAAAGTTAGCCTTTACGCAAACCATAAACTGATAGGTGTGGGCTGCACCTGAGAACACACTGTGCACTTTTGATTGGTGTTTGTATGCATGCGTGAGTATGTGTGTGTGTGTGTGTGTGTGTGTGTGTGTGTGTGTGTGTGTGTGTGTGTGTGTGTGTGTGTGTGTGTGTGTGTGTATCTCTGTCTGTCTATGAGGCTGCAGTGTGTTAATAAATGTCCCCACACAATGTACATTTGACAGTGATTCATAGCAGGGAAGCTAACATCAGCCTACGAAGACAGCCAAAATATCTACTAACGTTACTTACCGCGATGTGCTTCCTCAAATTTGACGTTGAGTTCATGTAAACTTAAGCTTGTTGTTGTTTTGCTGCTGAAACTGTTTCATGTCATGTGACCGCCTGGCTTTGTTTGATTGGTGAAACGGAGTCAAATGTCACCAGTGACTGTATTTGATTGGTGAAACGCAGACATGCGATAGATCCTACTTTGAAGGTCTGTCTGACAAACCAAAACAGACAGATCGACAAAAATCAGTAGCGAGTAGCGAGCTGAATGTAGATAAATGGAGCGGAGTAAAAGTAGCGTTTCTTCTCTATAAATATACTCAAGTAAAAGTAAAAGTATGTTGCGTTAAAACTACTCTTAGAAGTACAATGTATCCCAAAAGTTACTCAAGTAGATGTAACAGAGTAAATGTAGCGCGTTACTACCCACTTCTGGAAATTATTAACACATTACCGTAAAATATCAAATAATATTATTTATCTCATTCACGTAAGAGACTAGACGTATATCAGCAATCGTCACACACACACGTCAACCAATAAAAATTTGGCGGGGGCGGGGTCATGGCAGAAGTGCATTGTGAAAAAAAAGATGCTACCTGCTACTACTTCCGTACCTATGAAAATTGATCATTTCAATATTGGCGCTAACTTGTAAAAAAACTGAGAAGGGCTGAACAAAAATGGCACCGAAAAGGAAATCACATACTGCAGGTTACAAGCTGGAAGTAGTGAAATATGCAGCAGAAAACTGCAATCGAGCAGCAGAAAGAAAGTTTGGAGTAAGCCAGAAACTTGTAAGGGACTGGCGAAAAGCGGAGGCTACTTTTACTGAAATGAAGAAAACTAAAAAAGCTAATCGCGGGCTAAAAGCTAGGTGGCCACAGCTCGAGGAACGAATTCACAAATGGGTGCTTGTCAACCGTACAGTTGCGTCTCCACGCCCAGGTAGTTGCCAAGGAGATGAATATAAATAACTTTGCGGATTCAGAAAGGCTGGAATAATTGGAACTGCAACTGACGATGACTCTGACGTAAGCGACGTACCGATAGAAGAGGAAGCGGCGCATTGTCTACCTTTGGAGTTGGCAGAGTTTAGAAGCGACACCGAGGAAGAGGATTTCATCGGATTTAGCGATGAGGAGTGACAGATTGTTTGGTAAATGTATATCATGTTTTATATGTTATAGTTATTTGAATATGTTACGTTAACATACCAGGCACGTTCTCAGTTTATTCATGCGTCATATAACGTACACTTATTCAGCCTGTTGTTCACTATTCTTTATTTATTTTAAATTGCCTTTCAAATGTCTATTCTTGGTGTTGTATTTTATCAAATAAATGTCCCCAAAAAATGCGATTTATACTCTAGTGCGACTTATATATGTTTTTTTCCTTCTTTATTATGCATTTTCGGCCGATGCGATTTATACTCCGGAGCAATTTATACTCCGGAGCGATTTATAATCCGAAAAATATACAGTAACTGGAATCCAGTGTGCTGTGGGGCCCTATTGTAGTGAATCACACCTGAGCCATCATACATTAATCAAATATTTAATAAAGAACATTGACATCAATCAATCTAGGGATCTAGATTTCTAGTCAGGACACTCCTTACTCTTTTGCCTTCACCTTCATTGTCCATTCGTTTTATATACTCTGAACCTAGACGTTGAATCTGTGACATACATGGCCGACAATAACTGATACAGTCTGCATTGCCAGTCCAAAAGCATTTGCCGTTTTCCGTAGTCTTCCCTGGATGGCCAGGTAGTAAAAGCACACGCTACCTTTTTTATCACATCCACGGAAGCCTGCATTCTCGTTGACTCTCCTTCGACCAATGGACAAAGTTTTTCGGTAAGTAGAATCACAGCTGACCTCGACATTCGAAAGCTCTCTTGCCGTCTGAGAAGTGTGGTATCCGAAATAGCTGCAATCGCTTTCTCTTAAGGTATTCATGTTTGATTTCCACAAGCGTCTGTACAGATGGAAGGAGAAACACAAGCATGTCTGGATGACGCCTCCATATTTCTAGTGGTTACCTCCGAGTTACGAAACCGCTTTATTATGAAGCTGGCTGTGGCGCAATCTGTCTGACGTCACTTCCTGTGTGGGGCTTTGTCTTTCTGGTGTCACTTCCTCTCCAAACTCAGTTTGTAAACGATCAATGAGTCCATACAAAGCTAAGAGCCGGAGATTCAAGAAATAGACGGCGCACTTGTGCTCTGAGAGGTGTGAAAATGGTGGGATTTGCATGTTTTCTATTTAGCTTTACAGTTGGTGAGACATGAATATATAAAATGTAAATTTAGATTTAACATTTAGATTCATGTATTTAGATTTAGCATTTAGATTTAACATTACATTTATCATTTGGATTTAGATTTAATGTTTGAATTGTAACAGTGAGATTTAGAGTCAGCAGTGAGACTTAACATTTAGATTCACTGTTTAAGTTCTACCTCAAAATCGAATAAATTAGCTAAATGTGATAACAGTGAGCCACATACTAAAATGTACAGTATCAGCTAGAAAAGTGTGATTGATTTTTTTACATTCGGCACTTCATAGAGCCAGACGACCTGCATGCACTGATAATACATATGTGATTGCATTAAAAGCAGCAATGGAAGGGTAAATAAATAAACCGAGATGAGGCACAAATGACAAAACATGTTTTGTATAGTTTGGTATTTCCTCAGTTGTTGGTTAGTTCTTTTTCAGCACCTTTGTTTGTTTTCTTAGTTGCCGTGAGTGCTGATTTTTGTCACCTGCATCTGATTAGTGGTCGGGATGCTCACCTGCTCCTGGTCACTAATTAGAGAGCTGTTTTTCCTGCCTCGCGCCACATTCTGCATGGCAGTCTTGTTAGCAACATGCGGCACCTACTTTGGTATTTATTTGAGTTTAGAATTACTAGGTTCTTGCTCTTTTGTTTCCTCAGTCTTATTGTTAAGCTTTGCCATAGCTTCCTGTGCCATCGGCAAGTTTTCCATTTCGTAATTCTGCCTTGTTGTTGGAATAAATCAACGACCACCACAAAACTATGCGACCCCAACGTGACAATACAGCTAGAGAGATTGTTTTCTTAACACAATCATTATTGTCACTGTATGGATCCAGATGAGCCACACGGCATTTAAAGTCAATTTATTTTGAAGCTGCTTTGATGAATTTATGCGACGCTTCAATGATCAATGAATTAATTGAGTTTTAAATCACATTTGTCCACCAGTCTCTGAAAAGCCTTGGTATCGTCAACACATTGAATAGCTGGGCTACAGGAGAAATACCAGGCAAAAGAGAATAAAAACAAGGAAACCTTCGACCTTTTTTGCCCGTTATTGTGAAAAGTGACTTTTTAATGATGCTATAACAGTTATGTGTAAGTCTGTTTAAGAGCACCTATCATGAGAAACATAACTTCTCCCTTACTTATTTGTTTTGTTATGAAGGAATAGGTATCCAAATGTGTGTTTTTTTAATGTCATGAAGGTAAAACCTTCCACGTGGACATGATGCGGTTTCTGAGCCTGCATGGACAGTATGTGCTCAAAACTTTATAAAAATAAAAACCGAAAAGCAGGCTTCGTTACAGTTCCTGAATTAAAACTGTGGCACTATCCATCAGTCAGCTACAAATGGACGGAGCGAGCTGATCATGTTTTTTTTTTCTTTTTTACCTAAAATGTGATATATGATACATCACAAAAAACAACGTAATTGAGGTCACGTGCTATATATGGCCTCTACTACAGATTGTTAGACAAGTGAAGAGTTGCAGAGTATATGTAAAGAGTGCAACATTGTGCTTCTTGGAGACATACCTTCTGTTAAAGATAGGTGTGGACAAACAGCTCATAAGCATTAGGGCTGCACAAAACAACTGCATCTTCCCAGCAGAGCACTTTTAAATTGTCTGTCTGAATTCCAGCATGAGAGCTGAGTGTTGAACACACAATTTTGTCACCTCAGACTAAAACCAGGGCAAAATATTACTATGTGACAGTATTTACACCATTACACACTATTGTGCCGTGGTGTGGCCAGATCATTATAAAGATCATCAGTTATGTTGCGGAAAGTTATCCAATTGAAATTAATTGGGTAGGAAATGATTACTCAGCTAAAAGAAAATCTGTCTTTGGTTTAGGGTTGTTACTTGTATAGTATCGTGGTACTAATGAATCAAAAATGATATTATACTCTGTTTGAAAAGTACCGGTTCCCCATATTATTTAAATTTTTTAACGGGCATTGCGGGTTTACGAGCAGACGAGCATGTTCGGTAGCACACAATCACGGAGTACTTACAAGCAGACAGTGTGTAGACAGAAAAGGGAGAATGGACGCATTTTGGCTTAAAAACTAAATATAAACATACTTGCCAACCTTGAGACCTCCGATTTCGGGAGGTGGGGGGGGGGTCGGGGGTGGGGCGGGGGCGTGGTCGGGGTGGGGTTGGGGGCGTGGTTAAGAGGGGAGGAGTATATTTACAGCTAGAATTCACCAAGTCAAGTATTTCATATATATATATGAAAAATACTTGACTTTCAGTGAATTCTAGCTATCTATATATGTATATATATATATTTATTTTATTATATATATATATATATATACTGTGTGTGTGTGTGTGTGTGTGTATATATATATATATATATATATATATATATATATATATACCAAGAACTCGCCCTCGATCATTCTACAGTTATAACGTGATTGGGCAGGCATGCTGTTTATATTGTGAGAAAGCGGACGTGAAAACAGGCTGTCGACAAGTCACTCAGGTCCGCCTGAATTTCGGGAGATTTTCGGGAGAAAATTTGTCCCGGGAGGTTTTCGGGAGAGGCGCTGAATTTCGGGAGTCTCCCTGAAAATCCGGGAGGGTTGGCAAGTATGAATATAAAGGTGAAGTTATAACACTGAAACGCCCTCAGGAAGAGGTGCTTTAAGACAAGACTAACTAGTTAGCAGCTAATATCCATCCGCAGTCGGCAGTGTTTTAGCGACTTCTAAATCACTAATACTCGCCTCCATGGCGACAAATCAAGTAAGTTTCTTACAAGTATCATCCCTGCAGGACGAGGAATAGCTAAACATGCTTCACTACACACCGTAGCTCACCAGCTTCACTGCTAATGACGCCGTTCCTGAATGTAAACAAATGCCATGGGTGGATCTACACCTGACATCCACTGTAATGATACCAAGTACAAGAGCGTATCTAGTCGATACTCCTATGATTACATCATTATTTGTTTTTGTCACAAAATCTCAAATCTGTCTTTTTTTCCTTTTTTTCAAGTTTATATTATATTTATAAACTCCCTGGACACACGAGGACTTTGAATATGACCAATGTATGATCTTGTAACTGCTTAGTATTGGATCGATACCTAAATTTGTGGTATCATCCAAAAATAATGTAAAGTATCCAAACAACAGAAGAATAAATGATTATTATATTTTAACAAAAGTGTAGATAGAACATGTTAAAACGGAAAATAACCAGATATTAACATTAAATGAACAAGTAAATAATAATCCAATTTTACAGCTTGTCCCTCATAATTTTGATAAGATAATAGAATGAGAAAACCTATGTTACTGCATATGTCAGCAGACACATTAGGAGCCTTTGTTTGTTTACTTACTACTAGCAGACTAACAGTTGTCTTGTATGTTCACTATTTTATTTAAGGCCCAAACTGTTCTTCGATTGCAATAAGAAACGTATGTTTAATGTACCATAAGATGTTTTGTTAAAATAAAGCCAGTAATTACATTTTTTGTGGTCCCCTTTATTTAGAAAAGTATTGAAATACATGTTGGTACCTCTACCAGTACCAAAATATTGGTATCGGGACAACCCTACTTTGCTTACGTCTGTATGCCAGCGACGTATAGTGGAAGGTAGAACAATTACATGGCAGAAGATACATCATTAACAGCATATAATACTTTGTGTGACATTTTTGTTTGGTGGTGTGCTGCAGATTACTCTCATGTCAAAGAGTACATTGGGAAACACAATTATCGCACCATTTCTATTATTGTCATAGTATTAATGGCAACATTCATTTGGAAGTGTTCAGAATAAACACGCTTCATATCTACTGGTGCAGGCGGGCTCGACATTTACTTAAATAAATCACACTTTGTTTTCGTAACTAAAACACACTAGGTGGTTTAGTTGGCATCACAGATCTATTTCCTGTTCTGACCTTCACCCTGCATTGGTGATTTGTCACTAATGTGGATATGAGATGTTATATATGCTCCCAGCCTGAGGCCGCACGCTCTATCTAAACAACCCGCTGCATGCCAGGCCAACAGTAAGTAAAATAACGGATTGAGAGGAACAAATGGCCCAAGAGATGGATGTTATCGTCTGTGGGACACGCACACACACACACACACACACACACACACACACACACACACACACACACACACACACACGGCTGGGCCTAATTTGAGGTAATAAAAGACCACATCAAACTTGACCCCTTGCTGTGTAATTGAGGGTCGATGGAGTGTCTGAAAACCATGTGTAATCTCAAATCAATCACTCACAGGTCCAATGATCTCATCGACTTGATGGGCACCAAACTATGGGATGGCGGGATTAAGAAAAAAAAAGAAGATACATGACAAAGAAGTGCAAAACTTGGCACTATGTGTTTTTATCTTTTATAGTTGTTTAACTGTCTTTATGCTCATTATTATAGCTTTATTTAGTAAGATATCTGCTTTTGTGCATCGGCTACTGAACTGTTTGGAAGTGTCTGGGGGATTGTGGGTAATGGCCAGAGCACTGCTAGCGCCAATAGTGCCATCTGATTCGTGGCAGAGGGCAACCAATTATAAGCATCACATCACTTTGTTCAACGCTGCCTCTGCCTGCAGGAGGAAGGAAACTTGAAGTCATTCACTGCAATCTGAGCTACTTTGATGATACTAATAAGGAGAATAGCTGTCGTTGCCACGGTGACCCTGTATCACTTATTTTTGATGCACGAAATATATTTGTACAAATTACTTTGACGTATTAACGCAGACCCCTCTCCAGGACCCTGATGGATAAATCTGAGCCCAATTTCCTGTTTCCTAGGATGAAGCTAATATCCTCTCTGTGCTTCCTTCATTAGTGTTCATAAGCTCTGGTGAATAAGATAATTGAGGATTCTTAAGATTTTGTAGGTGACATTGAGTGGGAGATTGGCTTCACTGTGGGGGGATAATCTTTGCATAATATTTAATGACCACTCATGCACACACACACAGACACACACACTCACACTGGCTATGGTGTCACTTTTTATCAATTCCTACTATGGAGGAGCTGCACTTATGCGTCTGAGTGGGGGGTTTTACTGTATGTACAAATTGATAGAGACATCTAGCATGGTGTGGTGTGAGTCTCTTGTGTGTGTGTGTCTCATGGTTGTGCATGCCGGCCGCATGCATGCGTGCACGTATCTTGGGCTTCCGACCAGCTTGATTAGATGGCTGCCTGTGACGGATGGACCTTGGATAACCTTTTTGTGCGCTTCGTAGTCCCCGACCTCCTTGTTCACACGCCTACATCAGTAAGGAAGGCAGACATGTTGTGATGTCATAGTTAATTTAACACTTTAGACCCCTTTTTAAAATGAAGTTGAACTTTTTACACTTTGTTCCTAAAGCAGGTCCCAAAGTGCAAAAGTGCACCTTGCACTAGATCACAGTTCTTCAACCTTTTTTTTTTTTAACAATCAGAGCTACTTTTACAAAATAAAAATGACTTCCAATGTTTCCTTGAGCGCTCGTTTTCCTCACCTGTCCCTGATTGGCAGCCCGGCACACCTGGTTGCAGTTGCCAATCAGGCTGCTACTTATGCCTGCCTCGCCTGTTCCTCAGTGCTCGAGGATTGACTATGTTAAGAACCTCTGACTGCTTCTCCCTACTTTTAGTTTATGTTAAAATCTTCTTAAATGCTCATCGTTCTCCTGGTGCCTGCATCTTGGGGTCACAACTACCGCAGCCACAGCGACTAATTTTTTTAAATGATTATTTTCGTATCTATTTCAAATCAAACAAAGGGAACATAGTTGTTTAGCCAAAGCATGAACAAAATGTTGGTATTATTATATTATTATTATTATATATATTTCTATGTATGCATTTTTTTCCTAAGCAGTTTTTAAAATTAAAAAAACTAACAATTTGAGATATTTTGACAAAAAGACATTTGTGTTTTATAATACTAATAACGATAATAATAATACACTTTATTTAGAAGCACTTTCCAAAAAACTCAGACACTTGACAATAACCAAAAGTAAAATAATTGATTGTAAAAAAAATAAAAGCAATACATATTGAAAACATTTGTCATTAACCTGAAAACAACTAGGATTTTAATACAATTAAGCATTAAATAATAAAAGCTAGTTTAAAAAGTTTTTTTTTTTGTCATGATCCATTGCCTGGGTCATATTTTGTTTAGTTTGATATTTCCTTAGTTGTTGGTTAGTTCGGTTTCAGCACCCTTGTTTGTTTTCTTGGTTTGCCATGGGTGCTGATTTTTGTCACCTGCCTCTAATTAGGGGTCGGGATGCTCACCTGCTCCTGGTCACTAATCAGAGCGGTCTTGTTCGCAACACGTGACACTTACGTTGGTGTTTATTTTGATATGAGTTTAGAATTACTAGCTTCTTGCTCCGTTGTTGGCTAGGTTTTGCCATAGCTTCTAGTGCCATCCGCACGTTTTTCCTTTTTTCGTATTCTTGCCTTGTTATTGGAATAAATCACATTATTTCCTGCATGCTGCTTCCTGACATCCATTTGCATCTTGGGGAAACGACCATTGCAAGACCATGCGACCCCGACGTGATCATTTTAACATTATATGACTGGCAACATTTGAATTGTACTTTATTTAGGAAGCAGATCTCCACTAAAACAGTGCAATTATTGTCTACATGCTATTTTATGGTAATTTGTCATTAAATATTACAAAATATGCTCAAAATGAAAAAAATAAGATTTTATCTCAAATTTAGATTTTCTTTTTTAAAAGGCACGTTCATGTCAGAAATGATTTATACTAATTTCAACGGGTGACACTGATTTGAGATACAAGTGTTTTAAATGAAAGCTCTGTCACAAAACCAAGAAAGCTTGTAAGTGGAGGTTTCACTGTATTTGAAATATAAACATTTACGGTAATAACAATTACAGTTTTTTTTACAACAAAATCAAAGATTTATGCTTTTGTGTCACACATTTACCTCTTTAAAAAAAAGAAAAAAATAGTGTGAACTTCCTATTAAAAGAGCTATATCTTTATCACAGGACTTTACTGGACATGCAAATGCACATGTGTGTCCTCTTGTCACAGTCAACACATAAATAAAACCTACATTTGATTGACGGTTTGCTATTTAAAAAAGAAAAAAAAGAAAAGTGAGTTGGTGACAGCTGCTTGCTATTCCAGATGTCATCTTTTCCAGTCGCTCCCGATTAGCACCTGAACATATCTCCTGGCTAGAAAATTAGGTATTGATCTATTTTTCTCCTCTTGGTTCCGACCTCCCATCACAACCGAACACCCTTTTTTTCTTCTTCTTTTCCCTTTACTCAGTCAACGCCACAAGCTGATGGAATTTCAAATTTGAGCAGGTGAGATGTTAAGCATGATAAAGATATATGTAATCACAACACCCTTTAATGGATTTGTCCAGTGATTTCAATGTGTTACACAGCAGCCCACCATCTACTGTAAATGTATTCATAGCCTAAATGACAAAAAAACAAAACATTTGTATTTGAATAATGTCTGCCCTCCTCCTCCCCTCCTGCTGTCATGTTCCTTTTTGGCAAGGATCTACTTTGGGGGAGTGTGACGGTCTCATTCGCGGATGTACAGAGTGATTGTGACGGGCCGCTCACTGCTGTCTCGGGGAATTACTAGACACTCTCAGAAAAAAAAAAGGCCGCTCATCTCACATGTGTGAAGCCGCTGTGAGATTCACATGGCATGTAAATGACACATCCGTCATGTTTATACCCCCTGGAATGTGTAGTAGTGTAACGGTATGCTATCACCACGGTTTGGTACGTACCTCGGTTTTATGGTCACAGTTCAGTTCATTTTGGCTACAGTCAGGGAGAACAGGGTTTGCGTCACACTTTTTACTCGAGGGCTTTAGTTCTCAAACTTCTTTCACTTTCACAATTTCCCATCCATCCATCCATCTTCTTCCGCTTATCCGAGGTCGGGTCGCGGGGGCAGCAGCCTAAGCAGGGAAGCCCAGACTTCCCTCTCCCCAGCCACTTCGTGCAGCTCTTCCCGGGGGATCCCGAGGCGTTCCCAGGCCAGTCGGGAGACATAGTCTTCCCAACGTGTCCTGGGTCTTCCCCGTGGCCTCCTACCGGTCGGACGTGCCCTAAACACCTCCCTAGGGAGGCGATCGGGTGGCATCCTGACCAGATGCCCGAACCACCTCATCTGGCTCCTCTCGATGTGGAGGAGCAGCGGCTTTACTTTGAGCTCCCCTCGGATGAGGATGGACTTTCACAATTTTTTTTTTTTTTAAATCAGATTATTCACACTTTGCACTGGCATATGCATTGACCTCATCACTCATTATGTTCCCATGCACTAAATTAGTCTGATTCCTCAAATAGTTTGGTTTTTTAAGTTCTGACTTTCTGTTAGCCCTCCATGTTGAAGTATATGTGGATAAAATAATGTGTATGATTTAGAGATGTCCGATAATGGCTTTTTTGCCGCTATCCGATATTCCGATATTGTCCAACCATATTGCGTTATTTCCAGTTGTATTATTTTGGCAAAACTGTGTACTTGCTAATAAACTATTCATATCTGGTTATTTTATGCTATTAGATGGTTCTAGAGGTGGGGGAAATAATACATTTTTTGATGCATTCGGACAGGGACGATTATAAAATCGATTAGTAAATGTCAATAATCGCTAATTGATATATTTATTGTAAATAAAGTAATGCAAACAGTTCTATAATTTGGCAGACTGCATTGAGCCACCTTACCGAAAGATCTGAGCAGCTCCTATTTATTTTAGGGCACTTATGTTCCAGTTATACACACATTTCCATTAATTAAATAATTGTGATGGGAAACAGTTCAACTGTTTATTATAAATGTACTGTTTTTAAAAGTTGCAATTGATAAATGCTCATTTTGTCAAACGAAAATAAATGTAAAACTGCATTAATATACATAAATTAAAGATGCATCAATAATACATTTCTAATCCAATCATAACTCCTGAAACGTAATCGAATCGTGAGGTGTCCAAAGATTTCCACCTCTACTATCTACGCTTCTGTTAAAATGTACTAAACACTTAACCTTCTGTTGTGTGGATACTTTACAGTAGTTTTAGGCCATACAACAAATTTTGGTATTGATCCAATACCAAGTAGTTACAGGGGCAGTATTTGTTTAGATTGCAAGTATAATCAGACAAAAACACAGGATGGCGATGAAACAATATCAATAAAATATTTAAATTATTTCCTACTACAAGCTCGGGTTGTAGTCTGTTGTCCTTAAAGCCCTCCTGTGTTCAGGGACTTATTTCCTGAGTTTGTAAACAATAACAAAAACGACACAATACTATTTGATAACAAAAATGATCAATCTAACCACCTCAGCAACACAATTTACTTGGCGTCGATATTGGTGTCAATCCGCCCACCTTTGTTTACACTCAAGTGCTCCAGCTTGCGCTTAGCGTATCTTCCTACGATGTGTAGTGTAGCATGCTCAGCTATTCCTTGTCGTCTGTTGAAGATACTTATGAGAAAATTAATTAATTTGCTGCGATGGATGAAAAGATTCTCTGACTTAGAAGTGGCTTTGTTACATTGTGGAGGGACATTAGCTGCTAGCAGTGGTGGGCCGTCAGGGCCAGCAAGGCCTTCTCTGCTGGCCTAACATAACCAGAAATCATGATCATAATTAAAGATAAAAGTAATTTTTTTATTTACTTTCCCTAAATATCTAAAAGTATTCATATACTCTTCATGTCATATTATGCTCCTTCCAGCGCTGTTGTTTTTAGGTTATAGAGTTTTTATCCAATCAAAATTCAGCTAGTTTATGTTGCCATGCCGTACCAAATCTGCCACAGGCCTTCAGAATCAACAATGCGGGCGTCTGTGAACGGACACAAACATTTGACAGACAGTTGCGATAGCCAATCAGATCACGAGTTGTTGTCAGTAAGGCCTTCTAGATGGTCGAAGGCAGATATATATATTCTGATGTTATGAGCTAGGTAACATAAGAACTCCATTACCCAGCATGCCACAGTAGTGCAGAGCATGCGCAGAAGCCCCGTTTAGGTTGTTGAATATAGACATGCCGGCAGCTTGATGCTATCGATGAGCACACTGTGGAGTAAACTTTAAAGGGGAACATTATCACCAGACCTATGTAAGCGTCAATATATACCTTGATGTTGCAGAAAAAAGACCATATATTTTTTTAACCGATTTCCGAACTCTAAATGGGTGAATTTTGGCGAATTAAACGCCTTTCTAATATTCGCTCTTGGAGCGATGACGTCACAACGTGGCGTCACATCGGGAAGCAATCCGCCATTTTCTCAAACACCGAGTCAAATCAGCTCTGTTATTTTCCGTTTTTTCGACTGTTTTCCGTACCTTGGAGACATCATGCCTCGTCGGTGTGTTGTCGGAGGGTGTAACAACACGAACAGGGACGGACGGATTCAAGTTGCACCAGTGGCCCAAAGATGCGAAAGTGGCAAGAAACTGGACGTTTGTTCCGCACACTTTACCGACGAAAGCTATGCTACGACAGAGATGGCAAGAATGTGTGGATATCCTGCGACACTCAAAGCAGATGCATTTCCAACGATAAAGTCAAAGAAATCTGCCGCCAGACCCCCATTGAATCTGCCGGAGTGTGTGAGCAATTTAGGGACAAAGGACCTCGGTAGCACGGCAAGCAATGACGGCAATTTGTTCTTGCAGACGAGCGAGCTAAACCCCCCTATCAACTGAGGGTATGTCTACAGAATATATTAATTGATGAAAATTGGGCTGTCTGCACTCAAAGTGCATGTTGTTGCCAAATGTATTTCATATGCTGTAAACCTAGTTCATGTTAGTTTCCTTTAATGCCAAACAAACACATACCAATTGTTGGTTAGAAGGCGATCGCCGAATTCGTCCTCGCTTTCTCCCGTGTCGCTGGCTGTCGTGTCGTTTTCGTCGGTTTCGCTTGCATACGGTTCAAACCGATATGGCTCAATAGCTTCAGTTTCTTCTTCAATTTCGTTTTCGCTACCTGCCTCCACACTACAACCATCCGTTTCAATACATTCGTAATCTGTTGAATCACTTAAGCCGCTGAAATCCGAGTCTGAATCCGAGCTAATGTCGCTATAGCTTGCTGTTCTTTCCGCCATGTTTGTTTGTGTTGGCATCACTGTGTGACGTCACAGGAAAATGGACGGGTGTTTATAACGATGGTTAAAATCAGGCACTTTGAAGCTTTTTTTAGGGATATTGCGTGATGGGTAAAATTTTTTTTAAAACTTCGAAAAATATAATAAGCCACTGGGAAATGATTTTTAATGGTTTTAACAATTCTGAAATTGTGATAATGTTCCCCTTTAAGAACTCAGCCAACACGCCTTGTCTGCATCTTTTATGATTAGACAAGACAACACATATATTTGCAAGACCATTTTCAAGAAGGATATTTAAAGAGAAACTACATCTTGTGAGATGATGTCGGCCAACCCCGGAAGCTAGCTCAGCTGTCGATGAAATGTGAGTTCAGATATTTTATTTATTTATTTTTTCATGTTTAATATGTTTTTTTAGCAATTTTTTTATTTTGACAGTACCACATAAGATATGTTTTAATTGCTGATGCGGATTTATTGATTTTTAAATGCGCCAGAAAATAACCTGTTTTGTACAATGCCCAGTAGGGCGTAAATGTGTTTCTGTATAGTATTTCTCCAGCAATGCTCGTGTAGTGATATCAATTATGATATTTTGAGAGGTAATCATTGAAGTCAGACACCACTGAAGGCCTAGGTGGGAAACACAGGGCCCGCCACTGACACCTAGCGAGGACGCCACATTGGGTTTAGGACACGGCTTGTTGCTGGTGAATTTGCGGGGCACAGCTAAACCGGGTCATCAACATGCATTATCACGATATACTGATAGTGTTAAAAGCTATCGTCGACCAAACTCATATCATACAGTATTTTGTTTATACAGACTGGTCCACACCTTAACATGATGTTTGTAGCAGCATCAGTTACTTTTAGTGTTGATTCAAACCTCTATGAATGCTTTTTGGTGCAAAATCAGTGGGAAAAAAAGTGCTCAGATGCAACTAGATAAACATCCCACTGCCTGGCTATCATGACTTATGGTCCCTGACAAGATAAAGCAACACTTTGCCACAGCTGACCTTTTTGCTTTCATAGATCATTAGCACGAGGACAAAAAAGCCTTCAGCTACTACTTTTTTTATCCATAAAAATAATTTGAACTTTCACACACCATAAACAGTTCCATTGTGGACAGTACCATTTTGTCAGCTTGAAGAAAAGACGCACATTAAACGACAGCGGCAGAACAGATGGGATGCTGCGCTCTGTTGACAAAGCTATAACGAATCCATGCATTTATGGTGACCGGTCCAGGTGGGGGGAAACGAGCAAATGGAAGCTGGATGAGAAGCTAGCATCTAATTATTCATTTAAAACATCAGCGCAGGCCAAGCCTTCTTTTATTTCCAGTGGCAGCTAGAAGCCATGATTGAATGCCATTTTAATGAGCTTTCCCAATGAGGTGCCACCTGTTGTATGCAGATAATTGGATGACTGGCCACCCTTAAACGACCCTGGCTTGGCGAGACTCCTTTCTCTTGCCTTTCTTCACATCACATTACGATCCTTGTGTATTGAGAATTGCCTCTGCCACTGTACATTATTGCAACAACAGCTCAGTTTTGTTTTGCTCGCTGCTCCTTATTACCTGCAAATACTACTTCATTATCAGTGACAGAGCAGGAAAGGGCTACTGATATGTTTGCGATAACATTTCATTTGAAGCTTCCTGTCATTTATAGACATTTTACAATTGCTTATTCGCACAAAATGGGGCCTGTAACCAAGCATTCTGTAAAATTGCAATAAATAGTCATGTAACTGTTATGATGTTTTATTTTAGTTTGATTCCCTTTGTTCTGTTTTAGCACCCCTTGGTTTGTGTGTTCTTGGTTGCCATTTTATTATTTTCACCTGCCTCTGATTAGTGTTCAGGACGCTCACCTGCTCCCGGGCACTTATCAAAGAGCTACTTATTCCTGCTTTTCTCCACACTCAGTCTGGCTGTCTTGTTTGCTCATGCAACAAGTGACGTTAAAACTCCTTTGAATCCTGTTTCTGTTAGCTTTCCAGTGCTATTTTTTTGCCTTAGCTCCCTGTGCAATCGGCATGCTTCTCTTGTGTTTGTATCCGGCCGGGTTTATGGAAAATAAATCACTTTCCTACCTGCACGCTGCCTCCGTAGTATGCGTATGAACAGTGTTGGAACTAACGCGTTACTGTAACGCCGTTAGTTTCGGCGGTAACTAGTAATCTAACGCGTTATTTTTTTATATTCAGTAACTCCGTTACCGTTACTACATGATGCGTTACTGCGTTATTTTACATTACTTTTTATGTAGTATAAAGTGTGTTTTATCGGAGGGCTGCTGTGTCGTTCTGATTCTTCTTGTGTCACAAGCCGGAGAAGAGAGAGAGACATGCGCTCTGTGTGGGTGTGTCTGAGTGTGAGTGTGGGGAGCGAGGGGGGGGGGGGCGTGTCTGATCATGGCGGAGCCAGAAGTCGAGTTTGCTAACATGGAGATATTTTCACTACTTTTCTTTTGTCGAGCACAAAGAAAATAACATTTTAGTTAAATGTAAATTGTGCTTTGGATCAAAGATGCCATCTACTGCCCAAAACAGCAATTCAAATCTGCTGAAACAAGCTACATAGCAACATGCTTCGACGAAGCTAGTAAAGAGAGACAGAGACTCTGATGCCACTTCACCTCCACCACCACCACCATTCACCGCTGAAGGTACACACTCTGTCAATCAATGTTCCCTCTAATTGTTCATGTGTGAGCAAATGCAAAAAGTCCCTGAGCATTGAGTGGAGTCCATGTGAGCAACTTTAGACGTGCACACTGTGGCTACATCAGCAGCACACCTGTCCCAAAGCTCACTAAATAACAACTTACATCTCCATCCATCCATCCATTTTCTACCGCTTGTCCCTTTCGGGGTCGCTGGAGCCTATCTCAGCTGCATTCGGGCGGAAGGCAGGGTACACCCTGGACAAGTCCCCACCTCATCACAGGGCCAACACAGATAGACAGACAACATTCTCTTATTATTAGAATCAAATGACAGCAGCAGTCATTTCCATTTCTAATATAAGTGTTTAGGCCCACTTATAATGACAATAACAAAAAATATTGTTTTTCATGAACTGTGTACTTGTATTGTTTGTCTGGGTGGAGGTCCTGCTTTGGAAATAATTTGTACCCCTTTCAGACATTGCATTTAGTTCCCATTAAAACATTCACATGTTGCACAATGAGATGTAAGCAGGGGATCATGTGTACATTCCTGCAACTTCCTGTTTGTAAAAAATATATTTTTATTAGTATTTATTTAATATACTAACAGCATTTAATGATTAATATTTATAAATTAAGATTTCTAATAAATGACACTAGAATAAGCACACATTTGATTGGTAAATCATAGTGTAACGACCTGGAATGACACTTTATGTGTGGTGTTGGAGTTGTCCGACTTTTTGTGTGGCTGTAAACGCATCACTGGCTAAGTGCCATATGTGCAAGTGTTGGCGCACGTGAGAGAGCGAGCGGCTGCTGTTGATATAACAAAGTTGCTTTTGGTCTGGTTTGTACTGCAGAAAATGACCAGTTTTGCTAGATATCATTTTTTTACTAATGTTTTGGTGATGTGTTTATGGCCGACAGTAAAGAGTTTTGCTCAGTAAAGTGATGGATGGAATTCATGTCCTCAAAGCGTCTCGACAGACGTTACAATATTTGAACAATGATGACGAAAACGGTTTTCTCTGTCGTGTCCGTGTCGTGTCGAAAATTGTTATGCGCTTATTTTTTTTATTTGATTTTGTGCATGGCATAGATTTGCCGTGCGCAGAGGACGCTTGAGCAGTGCGCAATTGCACATGCGCGCTCCTGAGAGGGAACATTGCTGTCAATTCTCTTATATACTCTTTCATTCTAGACTTCTAGAGTGTTTGATTATCACATCACTCTAAATGTATAGACTATAAAGTTCACAAACATAAAGAGGGATCCTAGTGGGCCAGGCCAATCTTTCCTTATCTCTAAACTAAAACTGGGGAAATGTGTAGTGTTCTGGGTTTCAGACATGATTTTGTATAAGAATTACTTGAGGAAGAAAATGCCTGGTTAGACTTTGTGTATGTAGTGTGTGCCTTTCTTGGTTTACATCTATGATGTTATTATGCTGTTTGTTACTTATGTATGTTATGTTGCAGCTATTTAAAATAGTTTTGTCAATTTGTTCTGGCCAGAAACAAATTGGCCTTTGTAACATATCTTTGTCTTTGTGTGTTGTATGTAGACCACATGGCTTAGCAGAGTTGAGTGATGCAAATGCATGTCAAGTTGATCAACACATTGTATTATTCTCCAGTGCAATAACAGTACTGAAATGAAGGCTAAAAGGGCATTAATTGGAGCTTTAAAAAAAAAATAAAAAAAGAAGTAACTAAATAGTTACTTTTCACAGTAACGCATTACTTTTTGGTGTAAGTAACTGAGTTAGTAACAGAGTTACTTTTGAAATGAAGTAACTAGTAACTGTAACTAGTTACTGCTTTTCAGTAACCAACCCAACACTGCGTATGAATGAGTATGAACATGCGACCCCGACGTGACATTAACTATGTAATAACGCCACATTTTGTAATCTATCGCATTTTGTAATTTTATGAAACCTATTTTGTAATATTTTTGTTGTACATTGAAAAAGTGATTACAAAATGCCAGTGCTACACTTCTTTTGGAAAAATACAATTTGGTACATTATTTAATAAACCATTGAATTTGATGCATTAATTAGAAAAACAATCAAAGCAACCCAAAACATTTCATATTTACTTGAATTAATATTAAGAATCATATTAAGATGTGTCATTAGTCAAACCTAAATCAAATGTAACTTTATTGATTATAATGAAGAATGTGATTGCAGGTTAGTAACAAAAGTTACAGAACATGAAAATGAGCAGTGCACTGAAATGTTAGAAAACATGTGCTCATGCAATATGGATTATGGCATGATAATATTATACATCACAGGTCTTAAATGTAATGCTTCGGGCCAGACCTGGCTCGCCATGCCATTTTATGTGGCCCGCGAAAGCTTGAAAATAATGTGCTTCAATAAACTACTTGGTATTTCTTAAGAAAACATATTTGTTTTTCAATTTTGACAGAAAAAAATGTACTGTATGCAATTGGATATGTTCTAAACTTTAATATAATCTGGTCATGCAAAACGATATGTCAAACATTATTTGTTATCAAAATAAATGCCTAAATATCTGCTTATCATCTTGTCTTCTGATTTCAAAGAAAGTTATCGATTAGTTTATTAGCAAGAATATACTAATGAAATTCTTAGACAATTGTGTGTTAATTAGAGATGTCCGATAATGGCTTTTTTGCCGATATCCGATATTCCGATATTGTCCAACTCTAAATTACCGATTCCGATATCAACCGATCCCGATATATACAGTCGTGGAATTAACACATTATTATGCCTAATTTTGTTGTGATGCCCCGCTGGATGCATTAAACAATGTAACTTTACCATGAATTAATTAACATGGACTCCACTCAAACAAGTTGAAAAACTTATTCGGGTGTTACTATTTAGTGGTCAATTGTACGGAATATGTACTGTACTGTGCAATCTACTAATACAAGTTTCAATCAATCAATCAATCAATCAAAAACAAGGTTTTCCAAAATATGAGAACAACTTCAACTCCAGTTATGGAAAAAAGTGCCAACATGGCACTGCCATATTTATTATTGAAGTCACAAAGTGCATTCTTTTTTTTAACATGCCTCAAAACAGCTTGGAATTTGGGACATGCTCTCCCTAAGATAATCCTGATACCCATTACAACTATGGGAAATACTATACTTTGACTTTCACAAAGTGCATTATTTTTTATTTTTTTTAAACATGCCTCAAAACAACAGCTACAAAAACAATGAAGGCACACAGCTTCAGTCCAGAGTATACTAGGCCTACGTCCGTGTTTTACCGGATATGTACCGCTCCGTACAGCGGCGTTTTAAAAAGTCATTAATTTTACTTCTTGAAACCGATACCGATAATTTCCGATATTACATTTTAAAGCATTTATCGGCCGATAATATCGGCAGGCCAATATTATCGGACATCTCTAGTGATAATATCAAGAGACGATTATACGTTCGTATTCATATATATTTACTGTTACATGCAGCCCTCTGACAGTCATAAATGCGATGTGGCCCTCAATTAAAACGAGTTTGACACACACAATACCAATAATATACTTACAAATCTATGAAAACAGAAACAGAATATTTATTCTTTTAATAACCAATTTCAAGTTTTTTTTTTTTTAGTTTTTCAAAAATGCATTATGATTTTGACCAATGAAACATCTTACTAGACTCTTAGAATCAATTTTAATAAAGTTTAAATGTTTTGTGGTGCTCTGATAGTTCTTCTAATTCAGGTGTCAATTTTGATGGTTTCTTACATAATGAACCAAATTGTAAAGTTTTATTTAAAAAAAGTGAAGAACCCACATTTCGTGATATCTTTGGCAATATGTAATACGTTATTAAGAAATGCGTTCATTGACCCCGGTGGAATGCAGTGTTAGATCTGGGCTGGTAAATAATACTTTCTCATCCTGCCCGGTGATGTTTCAGGAAGAGCCGCACATTTCTGTCATTATGTTTTAATTATGGTAATTTTTAATAGTATTTAGTTTGTTAATTTTTTTTGCACTAAAAATATTAATTAATAAACATTATATTTCCTATTATTTTGTTTTAGTACAAAACAGGAACCAAATTAATCGCGTTTGATTTTTTTTCCACACCGGGCTTGCTGAGGATGGACGGACTTCACCCTAACCAGGAAGGCGCCATTACTCTTTCCAGAAATATTGACTAAATGCCTATAATGGGGGCTTTTTAAATATCAGATCATTGTCTCCCAAAACATTATTAGTTAATGAGGTCATTAGAGAGAACAATCTTAACGTCATTGGTCTCAGTAAGACTTGGCTAAAACCAGATGAATTTGTCCCGCTTAACGAGGCATCTCCACCTAACGATACGAGTGCGCATATCACTTTCCACTGGTACTGTTTCCCTAGCATTCAGAAAAGCGAATATTCATCCTCTGCTCAAAAGACCTAACTTCGATCTTAACCCCCTGGTAAACTACCGGCCGGTGTCCCACCTTCTCTTTGGCTCGAAAGTCTTCCAAAAAATTTTTGCACCGCAGCTAAATGAACACTTAGCATCTAACAATCTGTGAACCCTTTCAGTCTGGTTTCAGGGCAAATCACTCTACTGAGACGATGTTTGTGAGGAAGTTATTTGGGACGATCATCTTTTAACCTGAGAGTTTGTTTGGCAGCAGATTAACGGAATAAACGAGCACTTAATCCCATCAAAGCCTACCCCTTCATGATGCCCCTCTCCATTTATCTGCCAAAAATTATATACACACTAATTTAACCTCTTAAAAAAACCTTGTTTAGTTTTGAAAAGGGTTCATCTTGAGGACACTTAGAAGGATTTTTTTTGTCTCCATGGTTACAACATATCTACGCTACTATAATACTCCGCCATGAGTGCAAAAGTATTGGATCGCCTACAGTGAAGTAAAAACGGAATGAAACATGTAATAGATGTTCTATTTTGCATATGTAAAACAGTTTTATCTCTTGTGGGAAGATTTTTGAGTGTGCCAGTTGGGATTTTGTTGCTTATGTGAGGTAATAGGTCACGGTGGTACAGGGGTTAGTGTGTGTGCCTCACTATAAGAAGGTCCTGTGTTCGATCCCCGGGTTCAAGGTCTTTCTGTGTGGAGTCTGCATGTTCTCCCTGTGACTGTGTGAGTTCCCTCCGGGTACTCCTGCTTCCTCTCACTTCCAAAGACATGCACCTGGGGATAGGTTGATTGGCAACACTAAATTGGCCCTAGTGTGTGAATGTGAGTGTGAATGTTGTCTGTCTATCTGTGTTGGCCCTGCGATGAGGTAGTGATTTGTCCAGGGTGTACACTGCCTTCCGCCCGAATGCAGCTGGGATAGGCTCCAGCACCCCCGCAACCCCGAGAGGGACAAGCGGTAGAAAATGGATAGATGTTGCACTTAAGAGGTTTGCTCGCTCCTCAAAAAGTGTACAATAGTGTTCTTCAACACAAAACAGATGCAAAATCCTGCCTTTATGGACCTGTTTTTGCAAATTTGTAAGCAGACAATTATCAAAAATGTCCTGTTAAAATACAGAATTTACATGTTGAAGTAATAAAAGGGTTCTACCCCAGCCCTGGGTTGATTGCTTAATCAATAAATTGGTGCTCCCCGGTGTTTGTCCATAAAGGTAACATTAAGGCCACCAAAATGCAACAAACTGCAGTTGAAAAGTGACCTGAGTGAATGTGGTGAGGGGACACAATGGAACCATGAGTATAAAGTGGGAACCGTCCAGCCATGCAATGCACTTTTATGACTTGTGTGTTGTATTGCAGCACTCACACATGTTTGATCGACCTCATAAATGTCTCTAGCAGAAAAGCTGTCAAACATAAATCCTAAATGGCAGTGGTAAGCTCAGGAGAAAGAAGGATGAGGAGGAGGGGGAGGAGGAGGTGAATGAGGAGGAGGAGGAGGAGGTGTTTTCTCCTGCTAAAGGGGGCAAACACCAGGGTTAGTAAATAATATAGTAAATACTGACGCTTTTATTCCCCAACACTCCCATCTGTCTGGCCTAGGGAGGGGAAATAAATACTGCTGGAGTGTAGGAGGGAGCTGGAGATGGATCGTCATTCAGCAGGGCCTACAGCAGATGAAACATGCAGATTTGGGACAAGAAGAACATCAGTTTGAATTTTTGAGGGCCTCCCGGGAGAGTCTGGCTTTAGCAAAACAGCCTCTTTGTATGCAAGTTCCAATATTTGGCGGCCATAGGCGCAACTGGGATGTGAAAAGGCAACGCTTTTACATTTATCATCACTTTTAAAGATTTGCAGCATCAGGATTTGTTTGGTGTCAATCCAACTTCTGGGTCCAGTTTAGATGTGTGATGCATAAACAATGAATCTCTCTCTTGATGAGAATGCAGTAATAGTACCGATACATACAGTATGTAAATTATACAATACATTTACTAAGGTACAAATACCATGCACTAAACAGCAGGTGCAATCCATTACAATGCATGTACTATTAGTGGGCGTGTTGCGTGCAATCTACTAACATTGCACGTGCTATTCATAACGAGTGCAGACCACCCTATTTCAGTGAGGTTTTTGCGTGTACTACACAGCTTGATTATTTACTGCACATTCATGTTATCATGCTTGTACATGTGGCATTTTGCTATTAAACAAGCAGCTGACATGTACTACTTTTTTATGGGCATTCTAGAAGCAGTTTGGTGCATCCACAATAAAACCCACTTTTTTTTGTGCGGTGCAGGTGCCCTCATAAAGGGAGGCTACACTTAATGTGCTCAAAATGCAAAAACTGCATACTTTAAGGAGATTTTTCATACAGGAGATATGCTAATACATACTTTAAATGAAAAAAAAAAAAATGCCAGCAGACACCAAAACCCATCAATTGAATTGGTTTTAATCAGCTCCTTAACTCACCCAGCATGCAATTATAAAATGACAAAAATATGTTGCTGGACAGACGATATGCATAATATTTTTTTTTAAATTTCTGACAGACCATGCAAATAGGTTGACACACACACACACACACACACACACACACACACACACACACACACACACACACACACACACACACACACACACACACACACACACACACACACACACACATATTCTCTGTTCCTCGTCCGTCTTTGCAGCACGAGCACTGATCTTGCAGCCGTGTGTGTAACTGTCAGCTTGCACCTACTTTTCAGAGGTGCTAAATAAAACCCAAAATAGTGTTTGCAAAACACCATTTTGTTGCGTGTGCTGTATAATAAATCTTCTCCTCCCAGTGTTGTGGGCACTTTGCTAATCAGCATACTGTATATTCTACATTCTAATGAAGACAGGGATGCAAAACGCCTTATTCTGCTCACTTAAAACACAATCCACTTTGCGCACGTTTAGTAGATCAGCCTTTTGCGTGTGCTTTCAAGTTTGCAAGTGGTTTAGTACACAATAAACCTTTAGTAGATCAGGCTTATGCAAAAAGCAAAACTGCAATTAAATCCCATTAAAACATGTTGTACCACCATCTCATCTGTATTATGTCCATGAATTGCAATTATATTTCACTTAAAGCAAATATTTTCTCACCATTTAGTGAACTTTAGTGCAGAGAGTGCAGTGTCATACACACGTATAATTTATAATCTGGCTATTAACCTCCGCTGACGACTCCTCCGTTTCCCATGTAGCTTTTTAGACTTCTGTCTGCGCTTGATCTCCAGCATACTGGAATGAAGCAAGGCAGCAGGCAACTTGCTTTGAGGAGGAAATCTCACAGTCGGTTTCCTCTTTGAATTGCAAATGTTCTCTTTTAGCCAACCTATGATGAATAATTTTTCACATTTCCTCATCTATAATCCGTGAGGGCGAACATGAGGCTGAGAGTGTACTGAAAGTGTTCTATACTGAGGGGGGTGAGGTGTCAGGATGGCTACGAGAGACAGGGTGACTTTCAGTTTTAGCGTCTTCATTCATACTTGAACGAAACACAAACCATCAGCTAGGTGGAGGCACTGCTCAGATTAATCCACAGGTTCACCAGGAATCATGATGAAGTTTACATAGCCATTGGCTTTACAGAGAATATGGTAGGAAACTAGAAAATTGCGGAAATTTTGATGAGCCTGCTATCTGTGCCCTGGACCTCTGGCCGGGGGTCGCCGGAAGCCGCCGTACTTGTTAGACGGTGCCGAGTGTCTGAATCCGGGAGTTTTAAGTGTAACGGAAAAAAATTAGCCACAGAGCTAGCCTAAATAAGTAGCATGTTTACATAAAAATACACATAGCATGTGTGCTAACGATAGCATGATAACGGTCAGCATGTTTCATATACCAAGTTATATACTGTAACTCAAAGGTGTATGACTGCAAAAATAGAAAAAAAAAGTGTAAAATTACATGAAAAAGTTAACAAGCCTAAGTTAGCTTGCTAGCATGCTATCGTTTGCATGATAACAGTTAACAAGTGTCACATACCAAGTAATATGACTCTGGGCTAACAAAAGTAGCTTACAAAGTTAGCATGCTAATGTTAGCATGCTAATGTAAGCATGCTAGCAAGCTAACATGAGCATGATAATAGTTAGCTTGTGTTACATACCGAGTTATATGACTCTAAGGTGTATGGTTGGGGAATTAGAGGGACAAAAGTAAATTTATTTAAAAAAATTAGCACTTTAATGTTAGCATGCTACATTTGCATGCTAACAGCTAACAAGTGTAAGTTTGATAATAAGATTGCTTGAATCAAATTAAGAATGTTAAAGACTACCTACACCCCCTAACAAAATTACAAAACGTTTGTTACACCTGGAAAGCAGCAAACCTAGCATTGGACATTTCACTTAAAGCAGAGGTCATAACATCATCAAAACCTTTAAGTCAGGGCTATTAAACCTGCGGTTCGGGTGCCAAATCCAGCCTGGGTATCCTACCTGCCTCCAAGTTCAGTTCAAAACTTGGGAGACAAACATTTTCGGCCACTGTAAACACGTTGGCTGTCAAGTTCAAACTCTGATGACATCTATTAATCAGACAAGAAGCAAGGAATCCTGCAGAGACAGAGTTCAATTTAGCTCATGAGGAGAACGCATGTAGCTGCACACTTAGTCACAGTCTCGCCCTACGCTCTAAGGTTCAGCTCCCACGTCCCTCTTTTTATTCAGAGTTCCATAGTCAACATCACTGAGGCCGCCTCTAAAAGGAGTGGTCACATATATTATGCAAAGCAGGTCCAGGACGCACAGTACGTGACGGAATGTGCTGGGGGCCTTGTGATTTCGCCTTGTCCCTGCTTCGTCTGCGTGTTGTCATCATATCTTCGTTGAGGTCCTTGAAGTCTCTGCTTCGTCTGCATGCTGTCATGTTATCTTCGTTGAGGTCATTGAAGTCCTTGGCTGTTAGCGGGCTAAAACAAAGAAAACATCTGTGGCTGAGGCCACCCCTCAGACAAGAAGTTTTGTCCTTGCATAGATTAGAAAAGTCTAACTTGAGCACAATAGCTAATAACTAAAGCAACGGACTTTAAGCATACTAAAGTTAGTGTGATAATATATACATAATTATTCTATGTATATATTACAAACATTTTCGACCAGTGTAAACACGTTGGCAGATCCTTGCATTGACATTTTCACCTTGCTAGCAACACTCTCAGATTCAGATTCAGAATCAGAAGTATTTTATTAATCCCCGAGGGGAAATTAAGATTTTCAGCACAATTAAAAAAAAAAAAAAGCAGAAAAACATTACAGGGAGACAGAACAGGATCGCTGACTGGTCTGCCAACTTCCGGCACCCCTTACAAAAAAGGTGAGAAACAGGTAAACGCTGGGGAGGGAGGTGAGAAAAAAAATAATAATTCAGTCTAAGCCTGGGCCCGTGGAGAGGGGGTCCAGACTGAGGCCAAGGAAAGAAAGAAAACCTCATAGCCATACCACACATAAACATGTGTTTAAAGAGAGAAACGTCAAAGAAAACAAAGGACAAATAAAATAGCAGATCTGATGCAACCTGCTGCCACTCCAGCAGGGCCACTTCTACACACAGTCACAAAAGTAAAACAACAACAAAAAACAAAAAATAATCAACCAATATAATACATTGTGCACACACGATTGCACCATGCATAGACAAGCAACCAAACAAAAACATCATTTCAACACCCACACACACTGTGGTGGCCTCTGCGGAAATCCATGCCATCGTCTGCTGGGATGGGGTGAGCATGGCCAGAGACAGGAGCAGACCCAACAAAGCAACCAACAGAGCCAACTCCACCCACAAGTTTGGTCCAAACTTGTGATTTACATAACTGAAACGTTCCTCAATGCACTCCTTTGGGTCCTCTCCTTTTTGGCAGTTACACATTTTTTATGTAATGTGATTTATGTAACTAATGGGTTCTGTAGCTTGTTTACTTGATATACAATCAGTAGTAATTTATTTAACTTCTTTAGTTGTACTAGTGGTGTTCCTCGAGGTTCCATTTTAGGTCCTCTCTTTTTCATCACATGGGCTATTCAACAGCTATTCAACTGGTGGCTTGTGAGAGAATAACCTTTTTGCAGAAGCTCCTTAAAAACAGCTGAGCGCTCCTGTAACTGACAAAATAAATAGACTAAAATCAAAATCTACAGAGGACTGTAGTTCTCCAGAATACACAAAATAAGACTAACAGTGAGGGCAGAAGTCTGCCCCTCGTTCTGTAGCGTTCATGAAAGGTGGCCCTCAAAACAATTTAGATAAATATCCCTTTTTTAAAGGGGAACTGAACTATTTTTGGAATTTTGCCTATAGTTCAAAATCATAATGAAAGACATGAGGACGGAAGTATTTTTTTAAAGTGTATTCTAGCTCGTAAATCAACGTAAATAAAAGTCTGCTAAGAGCAGACCCAATGGGAGGTCCTCTATTCCGCCCATAAAACCCAATTAAAAAAACATCCAAAAAGCGCCAACAATACTCCATTTACATTTTGTAGCTTGAATACTGATCAAGTATTAGTGATATTGTTATTATAAGCGTTAACGCTCGCTATGTTTACATCATTGAGTGGTAAGCTGTTTCCTCGCTTCCTTGCTGGTAGTTTATTCTAGGTCATAAATCATGCCTCTCACCTAGATAGTAGGACGAGGCCTTATTCCGTCCGACAAGTTGGTACACTTTGACAGCCAATTTAGACCCGTGATTGGCGAGATACACAAAAAGACACCTGGTTCCTCACCCCTTTTATTCGTTAGGATTATGAGTCACAGACATCTAAATGGGAATATATGAACATCCTAGTAGTCGGCATCCAAATGACAGCAGACAGTGTACGGCAAGTGACTATTTATTATGTTTGTTTGCTCTCATAATGTGTACAGTGAGTTTTAAATGGTATTTAGTTGGGGAAAAAAGCGAACGTTGTGGTACGTTTTTGAAATTTTCGCACCACGTTTTCTTAAAATACCTAAATATTAAATGTTATTATAAATGTGCTCGTTACTACATTACATATAAACCTACCTCATGTATATAAAACCCTAATAGAGGTGTTTGGAAGTTTTTTTAGGGGTTCTATAGGCAGAATTGAACAGCTTCAATAGGCTCCATTGTAAGCAGACTTTGATCGCATTTATTTAATTTTATGGAACGCATAAAACATAAAAAAAACATGTGTTCTTGGATAGTGAATGATAGGCAAAATTCCAAACAAAGTGCAGACACCCTTTAAGCATTCACACATAGCACCAACATTTTGAAACAAGGTTGAGGTGGTAGAAGAAAGATAAAATTATAGTCAATCTGTCGCAGCATTGGAGAAAGTTGTGTACAAGTTTTACTTTTGCATCTCATTGCATTTGACTGGTGTGTTCAAAGCCCTTTAAAGTTAGAAACAGAGGCTTTGCAAATGTTTAAAGACAGGGGAGACTAAACTCCCAATAGATGCACAAACAATATATCCATGATAATAAAGATGTATTATTATAATTATTATTCACTGATTACCCTACAGTATGTTTATCAGTTATCAGTTAACCATATTTAAGTGAATTACAGCAAGTTATATGATACTTAAAAATTAAAATAGTTTAATTTGTTCTGAAATCGACAGTGCGCCTTATAACATGGTGCGCCTTATGTACAATCAAATTTGTAGTTGTGCTTCCTGACTGATTTAATGTGATACATGGTGTAATGATAATTTAAGTTCTCATGTGTCCAGGGACGTATTTCCTGAGTTTAAAAACATAATATGAATTTAAAAAAGAAAAAGAAAAAAAGATTTAGTGACGATAAAAAATATTGATGTAATCTTAGTAGTATCGACAAGATACGCTCTTGTACTTGGTATCATTGCAGTGAATGTCAGGTGTAGATCCACCCATGGCATTTGTATAAATTGTGACGCCGGTGAGCTACTGTATCCTCCCACAGTGTGTAGTTAAACATGTTTAGCTATTCCTCGTCCTGCAGGGATGATACTTGTAAAAAACTCACTTAATTTGTCGCCATGGAGGCGAGGATTAGTGATTTAGAAGTAACTAAAACACTGCCGATTGCGGATGGACATTAGCCGCCAACGAGCTAACAATGTTTTAAAGCACCTCTTCCTGAGGGCGTTTCAGTGTTATATCTTCACCTTTGTCGTTAGTTTTTAAGCCAAAATGCGTCCATTCTCCCTTTTCTGTCTACACACCGTGTCTGCTTGTAAGTACTCCGTGATTTTGCGCTGCCGAACATGCTCCTCTGCTCGTAAAAACCAGCAATGTCACGACGTGACGACGATGCGCCGTCATGCCTGTGAAAAAATAAAATAAAATATGGCCAAACAGAGTGTAGTACTGTTTTTTATTCATTAGTACCACGATACTATACTAGTACCGGTATACCGTACAACCCGAGTATAGACCTAGCTGAATATTCTTCTGCCTTACAATTAAGGCTCCTAGCAAACCGATCGTAACACTTGTATGTGTTTTAGGGGTTTGTTCTTTGCTTTTTTATTATTATCCTGCAGTATTTGTGTGATTGCAACATTTTCCTGTTGTACTGTGTGTGTTTTCTGTTTTTCTGTTTTTAGTATGGGTCAGCTTGGGCATATTTGCATATTTAACCCTGTTCAACAAGCCGCGGGACACAAATGCCCTGTGGGCCACCCTTTGGACACCTGGTTGTTATTAAGCTAATTTGTTTTCCAGGGACTATAAGCAACATGAAGGTTACAAGGGGACAAAGGCAGAGCCCCTTGGTGATATCATCCCAGTGACAAGCCATTCCACCTTTAATTCCAAGAAGTTTCTCAACACACTTTTTTTCCTTTACTCCTGCCTTGTCTTGATCTTAAAATCAATAAATGCTTCATTTACCATGGACGTTTCCAGCGCACATTTAGTTCCTGGCTGAGCCATTGGCTCCTGTGCAAAATTCAACTGATGTTTGCCGGCTTTAAATTGGATTTTGTCTGGAGTCGACAACGCTGTCAAGCTTAGTGCCGAATTTGGGAGGATACCCTTAGTCCTGTTGTCACCCTTGCACCTCTTCTCTGACTCTTTCCCAGGATGGACTCTCGGCCTGCGTGCCTATGAACCCAAGAAGCCAAATGTCACTTTTGGTGTTCCTCTACTGTTTTAAACAAAAATATAAACACAAAACTTTCCTTTTGCATTAATTCTTTTTAAGCGGAACCCAAATATATAGCACGGTTTCTATGTACACAAAAGGCCTATTCCTCTCAAATAGGGATGTCCGATAATGTCTTTTTGCCGATATCCGATATTCCGATATTGTCCAACTCTTTAATTACCGATACCGATATCAACCGATATATACAGTCGTGGAATTAACACATTATTATGCCTAATTTGGACAAACAGGTATGGTGAAGATAAGGTACTTTTAAAAAAAAATTAATAAAATAAAATAAGATAAATAAATTAAAAACATTTTCTTGAATAAAAAAGAAAGTAAAACAATATAAAAACAGTTACATAGAAACTAGTAATTAATGAAAATGATTACAATTAACTGTTAAAGGTTAGTACTATTAGTGGACCAGCAGCACACACAATCATGTGTGCTTAAGGACTGTATCCCTTGCAGACTGTATTGATATATATTGATACATAATGTAGGAACCAGAATATTAATAACAGAAAGAAACAACCCTTTTGTGTGAATGAGTTTGAATGAGTGTAAATGGGGGAGGGAGTTTTTTTGGGTTGGTGCACTAATTGTAAGTGTATCTTGTGTTTTTTATGTTGATTTAATAAAAAAAACAAAAAAAAACAAAAAAAAACAACAATACCGATAATAAAAAAAACGATACCGATAATTTTCAATATTACATTTTAACGCATATATCGGCCGATGATATCGGCCTGCCGATATTATCGGACATCTCTACTCTCAAATATAGTTGAAAATCTGTCTAAATCCGTGTCAGTGAGCACTTCCCCATTTGCCGATATACAGTGCATCCAGAATTAAAGTGGAATAACTATTTTGGAATAAGGCTGTAACATAACATGTAGAAAAAGTGAAGTGCTGTGAATACTTTCCGGATGCACTGTAGTCTACGTGGGACCACACTAGCCCAAGACCTTCACATTCAGCATCTTCACTTCCAAAATAAGCCACCTCGGCAGCTGCTTTGTCGTTCTCATCGGGGCTCCACCTGACTAAAGTTCATCGTTGTAATCAACTTCGGTGGACATATTACCACATTCCATGGCATCTGGCACTTTGGAGAGGTGTTCTCTTCATGGATGAATCCAGGTGTGGAGGTCTTCCTCCCTCCGGGTTCCATGGACCACCAAGAATTGACATGACGGCGAGCAGTTTGTGACTTCGTTTTATTATTTCAATAAACCTCCGTCTCTCGTCGGGATGCTTTTCAGCTCCGCCTCCAACTACTCGCTCTGCCGTTTGCTTTTCAGCTTCACGTCGTCTTCTTCTCGCTCTCTGTTGCTGCCGCTCTGCATCGACTGGCTTTCCAACTCCTTCTCTCTCCTCCTCCTCTGCTGCTGCCCTTTTACATACTGACAGGTGATTATAGAATTGCACCCAGGTGGGCGATCCACGCACCTGACGTCCATTTCGAAGCCGGTTCCGGCGCGCCCCGCCTCGCTGCCGGTCCGCTGGCCACACCTCCTCACACCAGGTTTTTACTGCTCATAGTAGACAGTGTGTTTGACAATAAACACAGGCTATTGATGGCATTTTGAATGCACAGAGATACAATGACAAAATGTCCCAATGTTGTGCCATTTGGCCATGCATGGCCCAATGTTGCATTGATCTGTGCACAATTTCTGACGGTTAAAAACAACCCAGTTCTTGAATGTTGGGATGCTCTGGATCGGCGTATACAAAAAAGGACAATTTAGATGGGACGTGTTGGTACAGTATTATTGTGCGTCGATTTTCATCAGAACTTTGCTCCCTGGCAACCTTGTCGCCTGGCAACACGAGCAAGGTTCACCAAAGGAAGAGAGAGAGAGCGAGAGCTTCTCCTGAATGTCTTCTTTTGGTTCTTAATATTTACTTTGTGTTGACTCCATTCGCAGCCTCAGTAATTCACAGAAGTACAGTTTGTGGTCTGTGTGTTAGAGTAGGCCAGCCCCGCCCCCCGTTCCCCCAACCCATCATTTAAAGCTATAGGACTTGAAGCGTAGCGTCTTTTTAGAGCTACTCCGCAGAGCTACAATTACACATTGATGCCTGCTCACTGCTGGGCAATCAACACTCTATTAGGCTGATGCACATATGTGCTGACACACACACACACACACACACACACACACACACACACACACACACGCACGCACGCACGCACACACACAAACCCTTCTTTCCCAGCAACTACAACTATGGAGGGAACACAAATCTCGATTGACTGCTGCTGTTTTTTCGTCTTATAATTTTTCTTTATTTGCCCTTAAACTCATACCACATTTCTACACCTAAAGGAACATTTTTTTCACAATTTCTTGATGATCTTGTAATTCTCTGCCTGAGGTTCAGAATGGATGTGTTATTCATGGCCAAAGGGGTTTTCTATCATAATGAGGGGAAAATCTGCCACACGTCGGTGACACACACACGTGGGCAAACTAATACTATTTAGGGCACACAGTCAAAACAAGAAAGATTATTGTGCATATGTTGTATTTTTGTCCACTGTGGTTGACAGCTAAAATTGAAGATGCATCAGAGTTCACTGCTAAAACCAGTTGACTCCTACAGACACATCACAGTGGAAGCTGTCATTCCAATTATGTTGACATGCTGACCCACTAACACACAACATCCTATCTCCACTACACATGCTATCTGTCCGCAAAACACACACACCAGATTCACAGCAACACACCCTGTGCAGCAAGGTGTAAAACACTCGCCGCCTCATCAAGACTCCTATCATGTTGACTCCGACATTACCGTACGTGGCACGACACTTCAAAGCGGTGTCTCGCTCGCCCATATTGTGTTGTATTATTGATCCCGCCACAATCACACTATTCCAACTCTCCAAACGCCACATAAATCTCTTTGAACATCCATCTTGCCACTCTGCTTGTTGTTTTTTATGATTATTGCATTCTATTGCATTGCCCTGCCTGTTGTGATCACTGTTTGTTTGTGCCTGCCATTGTGTACACCAGACAGGCATACCTGTGTTTGTTTGTTTGATAGGTTGTTTTAAAAAAATATTCATAACAGAAAATGTATAGGTGATTATAGTGTGGAATATAGCCTAGTCTACCCACAAAAAGCATTGACTAAAAAATGTTAAACCCCAGCATGTTTGGGATGCCAAATGTAAAAATGCAATTAAGCATTTCTAGCACATTTTAAATATTTTGCACACTTTTCTCAATTATAGAATTTTTCTCACATTTAGTTAATGTTTTTCACATTTGAGATAGAAATTAAATATAATTCAGATTTAATAATGAGCAGCCACCCCCAAGTGGTAGAAAATGGATGGATGGATGGATTTAGAGTTTGATTTAAAATTTACATTGAAATTTAACATTTAGTGTAAAAGCCTCAACATTTTTTTTCAATTAAATTCCGAATGTGCATTCAAGAGAGTGTATTATGAAAATTGTCGAGCAGATCGTCCGCCATTTTATTAGGCAAACGAGCAGGGTAGAGCGGGGTACAACGTATTCCCTTGCTCTGAGCGCAGTGTAAAATGAAACTATGCGCACTATGTATGTATGTACTATGTACCCTAGTTTTAAAATAATGAGATTTATTTAACAGGAAAACATAGAAGTGGAACATAAACATGTATTTGACGCTCAAAACTTACTATTACACCTCCCGCCACCTGAACAGTTTTTTCCCCTCGGCCATCAGACACATGAACAATAACAAGATCTGATAGCTCAGTTACAGCTCATGTTATTCTATTCTGTGTTATATGTGTTTTATGTTGCACGATTGCGCCAAGTAAAATTCCTAGTTTGTGAACCCGTTCTCAAACAATGGCAATAAAAACTCTTCTGATTCTGATACAGTACAGGCCAAAAGTTTGGACACACCTTCTCATTTCAATCCGTTTTCTTTATTTTCATGACTATTTACATTGTAGATTGTCACTGAAGGCATCAAAACTATGACACGTGAAATGAAAACCATTTTAGGTGACTACCTCTTGAAGCTCATCGAGAGAATGCCAAGAGTGTGCGAAAAAGTAATCAGAGCATAGGGTGGCTATTTTGAAGAAACTACAATATAAAACATGTTTTCAGTTATTTCACCTTTTTTTGTTAAGTACATAACTCCACATGTGTTCATTCATAGTTTTGATGCCTTCAGTGACAATCTACAATATAAATAGTCATGAAAATAAAGAAAACACATTGAATGAGAAGGTGTGTCAAAAATTTTGGCCTATATACACAAAGTTGTATACATAAATTGTTGGCAATTTGGAGTGCATAACTTAGAGGAATCATATTTGTATTATTATGTTCAATAACATTGTAACTATTTTCTGTTCCATCAGTAAAATGTAATGAGTACATTTTATAATGAAGGTCTACCATTTATTTAGATAATTGTGGCAACAATAAAATATCACTGATCTATAGTTTGCTAAAAAAGAAAAAAGAACACTCTACGCCAGTGGTTCTTAACCTTGTTGGAGGTACTGAACCCCACCGGTTTCATATGCACATTCACCGAACCCTTCGTTAGTGAAAAATAAAATGTTTTTTTTTTCAAATTCAAGACAATCAATCAATCAATCAATCAATGTTTATTTATATAGCCCTAAATCACAAGTGTCTCAAAGGGCAAAGACAAAGTTATATGTTTTTTTACTGGTGCTCAAAATGAACCATGCATGAACATCACCTTGTTCAAAGAACAAAACCAACACAGTGCATGAACTCACAACAAATTACACACCTGAAAACCAGTGTGACTTCTGCTGTTGCCGTATCCATAATACGACGATAGGGAGATGTTTTTATTTACACGATGAGTGGGTGTGTCTTGACCTCTGTGGCGGAGGCTCCACTGAACCCCTGAGGCCGACTCACTGAACCCCTAGGGTTCGATCGAACCCAGGTTAAAGGCCTACTGAAACCCACTACTACCGACCAAGCAGTCTGATAGTTTATATATCAATGATGAAATCTTAACATTGCAACACATGCCAATACGGCCGGGTTAGCTTACTAAAGTGCAATTTTAAATTTTGCGCGAAATATCCTGCTGAAAACGTCTCGGTATGATGACGTCTGCGCGTGACGTCACGCATTGTACAGGACATTTTGGGACAGCATGGTGGCCAGCTATTAAGTCGTCTGTTTTCATCGCAAAATTCCACAGTATTCTGGACATCTGTGTTGGTGAATCTTTTGCAATTTGTTCAATGAACAATGGAGACAGCAAAAAAGAAAGCTGTAGGAGGGAAGCGGTGTATTGCGGCCGACTTCAGCAACACAAACACGGCCGGTGTTTCATTGTTTACATTCCCGAAAGATGACAGTTAATCTTTAACATTGGCCTGTGGAGAACTGGGAAAACAGAGACTCTTACCAGGAGGACTTTGAGTTGGATACGCAGACACGGTACCGTGAGTACGCTTCCAAACATTTGATCGCTTGCCCGTACGTGCGTGCCGCTATGTGCATGTCACGTATGTTACTTTGGGGACTTTGGGGAAATATATGTGCTATATGAACTTTGGGGAGGTGAACGGTACTTTGGGCTGTGGGATTGAGTGTGCTGTGCAGGTGTTTGAGTTGTATTGGCGGGTTATATGGATGGGAGGGGGGAGGTGTTTGTTATGCGGGATTAATTTGTGGCATATTAAATATAAGCCTGGTTGTGTTGTGGCTAATAGAGTATATATATGTCTTGTGTTTATTTACTGTTTTAGTCATTCCCAGCTGAATATCAGGTCCCACTCGCCTCTCACAGCATCTTCCCTTTCTGAATTGCTCCCACTGCCCTCTAGTCCTTAACTCTCAATTTCCTCATCCACAAATCTTTCATCCTCGCTCAAATTAATGCGGAAATCGTCGCTTTCTCGGTCCGAATCGCTCTCGCTGCTGGTGGCCATGATTGTAAACAATGTGCGGATGTGAGGAGCTCCACAACCTGTGACGTCACGCTACTCATCTGCTACTTCCGGTACATGCAAGGCTTTTTTATCAGCGACCAAAAGTTGCGAACTTTATCGTCGATGTTCTCTACTAAATCCTTTCAGCAAAAATATGGCAATATCGCGAAATGATCAAGTATGACACATAGAATGGACCTGCTATCCCCGTTTAAATAAGAAAATCGCATTTCAGTAGGCCTTTAAGAACCACTGCTCTACGCTCTTGTACAGTGCATGTAAATTCTGTGTGCGTGTTTATGGTCATATGAAGAAATAAACTAGTTTTATTCTATATTATGTATAGCTACACTCTGTGTGCATAACAATTGGTGTCTTCTTGGCCACTGCCTCGTGTAAATACGGCAACCAGTGTTATAAAGTCATGTATATATGTTTCACATGGCTGTCTTTCTTTGTTTGTAAGCTTGAAAAATGACAAATATGCTCTTTTGGGTCATCAAAACGTGCAATTAATAGCTAAACAGTGTGGCAAGGACATCATAAAGTGCACTGTACCGGTATCTCGCTTATTATATTGGTAGGTAAAATCACGGCATCATGGTGTACTACAAAAGTAGTTAGTTTTTAAGTAAGTATTTTTCCAACATGTTGTCATGATGGAAGCGACCTTGCTCCTGCTCTACCATCTTTAATACTAACAGTAATTCATTACAGTATGAGTTATTTCGAAATATTAGCTTTGGCCTACTTACTGTGGCGTAGATGTCTCAAAGGTTAGTCTGCAGATGGCACTTAAAGTTGGTTGTATTTTTCCTGGAGAAAATGGAGCCACAAGGTTTGCAAGTTGTTTTGTTGTCTACCGCGGCAAAAGGAGAAGTGCGTCCATATGTTTTCTTTTCTCTTTCTTCCCAGTGTAGGAAACATATTGTGTTGGCGTCTTTTAATGCGTCTTGTTTTCCGGGTGAAAAAATCAAAACAGTGTCCATGTTAAAGACGCTAGTTCTGATTGGATACCCTTTGTGCTTTTCCACCCGACCCTCTCCCACATGGAACTGAGATTGGCTATTTTCTCCAACCCACCTACAGATTAAATTAAATATGATTGGATTTCGTCGATCAATCTTTTCGTCTTGTTTTTTTATTCTTTGACTAAATTGTCAATTCATTTCGTCATTATTTTAGTCAACGTGCTTTTGTTTTAATTCGTTATCGTCTTAATTTCGTCAAGGGAAAATAGGTCGAAGAGGAACATTTTAGTCAACAAAATTAACACTGGCTGGTGATAAACCAGTTTTGTGACCCTATTGTTATGATCCGTTGCCTGGATCATAGATTGTTTACCTTTTATGTCACTTTTTGGCTTAATTCTGTTTCAGCACCCCTGTTTTGTGTCTCCTTGGTTGCCATGGTTATTTATTAGTGTCACCTGCCTCTGATTAGTGTTCGGGACGCTCACCTGTTCCTGGGCACTAATCAGAGAGCTATTTAGTTCTGCCTTTTCGCCTCGCTCATCCTGATGCTTTTGTTTGCTCTCATGCTGCTGTTACGTGTATTCCTTGTGTTTCTTGCGCTAAGTTCCGCCTCAGTTCAGTTCAGTTTATTTCGAACAAGCATATGATGCAATGTAATGCGTCACACAATTCCAGTTGTTTCATTACAGCACGTCCGAAAAGGAGTAGGAAGAAGCAGACCTTATTTAATCCTACCCCTTTTCATATCACAGCAATCTTATCCAATCTTGTTCCCTGTAACAGAACAGTGAACAAACAAATAATATACCATAGTAAGCAAACAAATATTAAATACATAAATAATCTTTGTCTCAATAAAATAAAAGGGTTCAAGATGTTAATCATAATTCTTGTTCTGTGTACTTTGTGAACACCTGTAGTTAGAACAGTCTCCTAAACTGAATCATATTGGTGCTTTGTTTCATTTCTTTGGTTAATCCATTCCATAATTGAATTCCACATACTGATATGCTAAAGCTTCTAAGTGTTGTACAAGCATAAAGAAGTTTTAAATTAGATTTTCCTCTAAGGTTATATTTCTCTTTTGTTGAGAAGAATTGTTGTACATTCTTGGATAGCAGGTTATAGTTGCTTTACACATAATTTTAGCTGTTTTCAAATGCACCAAATCGTTGAATTTCAATAATTGTGATTTAATAAATAAAAGTTTTGTACGTTCTCTATATCAAACATTATGTATTTTTCTAATTAATCTTTTTTGTAATACAGTTAGTGAATGAAGCGCATATTTGCAGTTGTTTCCCAATATTTCTACACAATAACTCAGATATGGTAACACTAGTGAGCAGTAGAGAATATGAAGTGATTTTTGGTCTAGAACATGGTTTGCCTTATTCATTATTGACGTGTGTAGTTTACTATTAAAGAACCTGTCATTCTGCCGCTTCCTGGAAAGACAACTTCCGGCATCAACATGCCACGACCACGTTACACCTATCTGCTTAAATACACTTTGTTATGTATACAAATCTTGTGAAATAGTGCGTACATACAGTATATACAACATGTATGCTAACGTGTGCAATAACACTTGCACACCCACGTGCGTGTGTGCACAATAAGTGCAATAGGACAATGTGCAATTTACACCAGCACTTTACAAACTTGTGAATTAGCACTTTGAAACGAGCAATGTGCAGTTCTTTTCTTGTATATCTTCACAGTCAAGCACTCTTGCACTTAAATCCAACTTTCTATGGTCATTTATTTGCTGGTCTGTCATTAGTACTTTAGTTTATTGTAAAAAAAAAAAAAAAATTAGTCCTCCTGTACTTTCTATTATTGTTGTTTTATTGTCATATATGGCCTTGTTGTCCTGTTGTTTGGTGCTGTCTTGTTCTGTTTGGCATTAATTGGTGCATGGAAGAAAGATGGACATTAGCCACGGTATACAATCTTGCATATCTAAACTTTTGTGTTCATCAATATGTTCTGTCCCTGTTTTAAAAATAATGTCAAAGTCAAGAAGCAGAAAGGGAATGAAATGGCAATGCAAACAAATGTTTAATAATCCAGGAAGGATTGGAAAAGAGAAAATGGGACTGGGTGAAGGGACCAGTTCCACAGAAACAAAGCATTGAATAAAAACCACAAAAAGAACAAAGTAAAAAAGTGAACATTACAACAAAAATTCTCATGGTCTACAAGCATGGAGGAACACAAAGGAAATAACCAGCAACAAACAGGTGCATACAATCAGTACAAGTGGAGGACATTGATTGCAGCCAGGTGTGCTCAGACAATTCCGCCTTCCTCCATTGCCATGACAACTAGAGAGTCGAGCGAAAACAGATCGGCAGAGCATTGTGGCAAAGGAAAAGCAAGCAGGTAAAAACAGGATTGTAACAGTCTTGGCGTCATTAATGCTGAGTGAGCACTTTACTCATCCACAACAGAGGTTCTATTACCGCTGCTTGCTGCAATATACAAAGAGTGCTATCTTTCCCTTTTTAACTTCTAATGCACTCCAAAATCATTGCTACAGTTAAATTAAATCATTTGAAATGGACAAGCGGTAGGAAACGGATGGATGGAAACTTAAATGTACCTGTTTTTAAAGTGGTGAATTAAAGCAAGTGTAAAATTGCTTGCAGTGTGCTTTTGACTGTATTAGAAGAGAAAAAAAGTACATATGTGACACATCGAATTAGACATCATCCCAAATCAAATCTCTATATTTTCCAGAAAGCTGACATTTTTCCCATTTGTTTACCCGCCTGCATCGTCACCAGCTTCAAATTAAAGTCCCTCATTCTTCACAGTGGTCCACTATAAATATGAAAGAGGTTGTTGTTTGAACCTCCTACTTGTTTCTCTGCTTGGCGGCGCTCACGCAGCTTTCTTTTGACATTTAACCGTTGCCTCGTGGTCCACAACGCGCTGTGATTTCTCCTCACTCGACGGCCACGCCTGATGTGACATATGATAATGACTTTTTTGCGCAGTGTTCCCTCCCGTGACATATGTCTCTGTCACGCAGAGATAAATGCAAAAGCTCCCTCGGCCGGATTGATTTTTTTTTTTTTTTTATTCAGTGATTTCTCAGATGAAGAGAGAACACAAAGCTGCACCCATTTTGAAATACAAACAACGCGAGTGTTTTTCTTGCCAGTGAGCTGCAACAAGCAGTTCATTTTTAACCACTATACCCATTTAAAGTGATCGTGATCGATTGGGAAATACAATGATGCTCCTCTCAGTACTGTCATAACATTTAATTGAAGCTCCATTTGCAAAAGACTCCAATCAATCATGGTGCACGGCCACCTTTTATAAAATACACTTGCCCAGTAGCATCTAAACATTTATATAAAATGACAGCATATCAGTCTCTGGCTTCATGTCTTTTAGGAATATTCATTTACACAACAAGCAGTGCTTGATGCCAACATAAAATAACATTCATGAGACTTGGCTGACATTTACCGCCCTCATGCAGCGGGGAGAGCACATTACAGCCACCTGAAATGGCTGGGGAGCGACCCTGTGCACCCCCTGAGTGCCGAGGGCTCACGGGTGACAAATATCCACCAGCCCACTCGAGGGTGATGTGCGTGATAGGGAGAAGAAGAGCATCCACACTAGTGATGTCCTCGCCAAGACTCATGCAGTGGCTGGGATGCTTGGTCGCCATGGTGATTGCATGGGGCTGCTTGACTGGCTCATGACCACCCAGTCATGAAGTTACATCAAATTGGTTCATGTATTATGTATAGAGCACATGTACTGTTACCAGAAACCGGTGACTTGTCATTTTATTTTGTGTGAGCGCATGCATGCGCAACATTTTTGATGAATAACTTCCGCTCCTCTCGGATAATTTCATAAATAAAGTGTGTTCTCCGATATTCCCATGTCCGGTGACCTACAGGAAAGAAGGGGTTCACATGGCCCAATTCCTGGGTGGATCTCGCGTGAGAGAAAGAGGGGGTTTAATCATTTAGCTAAGCAGTCTGCTGAAAATGATGGAAAATGCCACTTTACATAGCAAATGACACTGTGGTCAAAGTTGGAATTGCCAAAAAACACATTTTAAGATATTTAACACTCTGCTGCACTCCTGATTTGTCACGTTTCATGTGTCAGGTAAACCGTATGGAGTCATATGAATTTCTTCCCTACTGTACAACATTGAACAAGCTCATCCTATTGTGATGGGGAACTGATCATTTCAACGCGTTAATCATTACATAAAATCTTTAATTAATAATAATAATCTTTTAATTATTACACATTAAAACTCTAAAACTGCAAGGGGTGCTCAGCTTCCCATAAAACTGGGGTCTCAGACTCAATTTACCAAGAGCCCGCTGGAGGTAGAGTCTGGGCGGGGCTGTGCCATGCAAGATAAACACTTCAGAATCATGTTTTAATCACCTGACTAAATTTGTTAACTACTTCTACCAGCATTTATAGTGATCCTGAGCTATGGTATGCCTACGTCTTTATAAATGCAACATTTTATGTACAAATTTTATTTTTCGACACTGTTTATTTCCCCAGCAGACCCTTCCATTTGCTTGAAGGGGAACTGCACTTTTTTGGAATTGTGCCAATCATTCACAATCCCTATAAGATAAGGACACACATGTTTAGTTTTTTAATGCATTCTAACTTAAAATATGAGGCGGCTAACAATGCAACTAATGGGAGCTCATCTAATCAGCCAACAATACTCCATTTACATCTCGTGGCCTTAATATTAACCAAGTATTAGCGATATAGTTATTATAAGCACTAACGCAGACAATCTATTTTTAGAGGCGTATTAATGAAAGAGAGCAAACTTGCTCATGCTGCTATATTGACTCACTTAGCCGGTGACCTGCTGCTACTGCTGCTTCACCTCTGAGTTGGTATAAGTTAATTTTACATCATATATAAATAAATAAATCATGCCTTTCACCTGGATATTAAAAGGTTGTGGCCTTTTTGACATCCAACTCATATCTGGAGTTGGCGAGAAAGACACGGAAAGACGTTTGTTTGCAGCACATTTTCTTTTAAACCTTTGTGAGGATTATGATTAATTCTTCACCAAAACGGGAAGATACAAACATCCCATCAGCCTGCATCTCAGTAGGAGCAGACACTGTACAGTAAGTGATGTTATGGTCGTAGTTTGTACAGTATATCTTGTTCAGCACTTAGCAATACTGCTGTATGATTTTTAGTGTTTCACTAGTGCTTAATCTGTTTAACACTTAGCTTCTAAAACTTGAAAATCATCCTAATATTCAGGCTGAAAAATAAAAAATTCTGTATTTTAATTTGTCCCGAAGTAGTCTTTTTTTTGTCTCTCGCAAAGTCTGTCATGATTAGTAGGTTTATTGTTGTTGAAGGGAAAAGCAAACGTCTTGATGCGTTTGTGAAATTAATGTGCCGCCGTATGTTTATAATAGGCAAAGGTAAATATTACATGTTATTAAGAATGTGCCTGTTATTACATGTGTGAGTATATAAAATGATGATGGAGTTGTTTAGATGTTTTTTACAGCGCTGTATAGGCGGAATACAGCGACTCCCATTAGCTACATTGTTAGCTGATGCTTGCTAACGTTTATTTAGGATTTAGTGCGTGAAATGCATAAAAGAACATATATGTTCTTGTCTTACTTAAGGATTGCGGATAGGCAAAATTCCTAAAAAAGTGCAGTTCACCTTTTAAAATAAGTTTCTTTTTGTGTTGCCCAATGTGGGCACAGTTATTAATGTCTTCATGAGGTTATGCTACCCTTGCTGTTAGTTTGTCTGTCAGTTCATCAGCAATATAACTAAAATTTCAGAAAATGTTTGAAATTGGATAAGGAACAACTGATTAGTTTTTAGGCTGATCCAGAACAATTCTATTATATCACCTTATGTTTATATTACGAGTTTCAATTTCTGTTACGCTTTGTGTCCATTTTTTTGTTTTCTTCTGGCGCACTTTATGACCGCATTGCATGTTGTGATATTAATATGTAAACAAAAGTAGTGAGTGAGTGTGGCAGCCTTCTTTTCTTCAGTGGTGATCTTACAAGATTTTCAGGTATACAAATATAATCTATAAAAATAACAGTTTCAGTCAGATTTGTACTTTGCATGATCATAATGTAGTATGATTCTTTACTGTTCTCATGCGAGATGTAACAGCTAGCCTAAACTTGTTTCTTCAAAGATTCCTCCAATGAACAGGCGATGTGCCGTGCTTGGTAGAACTATTTCATTGAAGAAAAGGTGCAATGAAACATGCAATGAAGCATGTACATTGGTAAGTACCACAGCTAAACTAACAAATATACAGTAAAATCAGTGGCGGGCCGTGCGTTTCACACCTAGGCCTTCAATGAGGTCCGACTTCAATGATTACCTCTCAAAATACCATAATTTATGTCCCCACATGACCATTGATGGAGAAATACTATACAGAAACACATTTACGCTCTACTGGGCATTGAATCACCACCAACAGTGTACAAAACGGGTTATTTTCTGGCGCATTTAAAAATCAATAAACCCGCATCAGCAATTAAAACATATATTATGTGGTACTGTCAAAATTAAAATTCCAAAAAACATATTAAACGTGAAAAAATTAAGAAATAAAATATCGGAACTCACAATCTGTAGAACCCATTCGAGCTTCCGGGGTTGGCCGACATCGTCTCACAAGATGTAGTTTCTCTTTAAATATCCTTCTTGAAAATGGCCTTGCAAATGTATGTGTTGTCTTGTCTAATCATAAAAGATGCAGACGAGGCGTGTTGGTTGAGTTCTTAAAGTTTACTCCACAAGGTGCTCATCAAAAACATCCTGCTGCCAGCACTACTGTGGCATGCTGGGTAATGGCATTCTTATGTTACCTAGCTCATAACATCACAATATATATCTGCCTTAGACCATCTCAAAGACCTTACTGACAACAACTCGTAATCGGATTGGCTATCGCAACTGTCTGTCAACTGTATGTGCACGGACGCCTGCATTGTTGATTCTGAAGGCTTTGGGCAGATTTGGTACATCATGGCAACATAAACTAGCTGAATTCTGATTGGATAAAAACTATAACCTTAAAAACTATAGTGCTGGAAGGAGCATAATATGACATGAAGAGAATATGAATATTTTTTAGATATTTAGGAAAAGTAAATTAAAAAATTGGTTTATCTTTAATTATGATCATGATTTCTGCTTATATTAGGCCAGCAGATAAGGCCTTGAGTAAAATATATCCATAACATTTTGCGGTTAACAATCAACATACTGCTCTTTCTGAACGTATTCAACTAAATGCACTTACTTGCAATGTCACACAAAAGGAGCAACAGTCTCTCAACAAAATGGCTGTCTACAGGATGTTGTAGACAGTTTCTGTAAAGCAGGACGTGCCAAAATATAAGGCTTGACTTCAAAATAAATTCAGCCAACTGATTTCTGTAATCTCTTATAATAAAGATTCACTTTGAGCACGAGCCACTTGAAACCGATGAGTGCGGCCGTAGAACTTGAAATCTTAAATTTTCAATGGCTTCTATTACTGTATAGCTTCATGGTGCACAGAGAATAATATAATGTCAGTAAGTTAGAATAGAATAGAAAGTACTTCATTGATCCCTGGGGGAAATTCAGCACCACAGTTCGCTCACAATAAACACTTAGGTATTTTTTACATGTGAATAATATAAATACAGTCTATTATACAGCATTATTCACATGTGAATAATATAAATACAGTCTATTATACATCTAAGTACAATCAAAAAGTTGTTGTTGTTGGCAGCTACAGGGAAAGGGGTAATCAATATCTGAATTGATATTGCAAAATGTAAAAGATATCGATCCAAAATCAATCAAATCGATTGTCACCCAGGCCCACCGACGGGCTAGTGACACAACGCTGTGTTGCACTTTCAAAATGAATGAACGTAAGTTAAAGGTTTCAAAATCAAATATTTACACGTCGTTACTACGTCTATGCGCAAAAGGCTAGGTGTAAGTGCGCAAATTTGAGGAACCGTTAAATCCTTGTTGATTTCCAGATACATTCCAGTTCATGGTAGCAATAAGAAAACTGGTCCTACATTAGCAAACCCTCATGCACTCACATCTTGTGGCATGCCATACAACCCTTGTGCCTCGTCTTCTAGATTAAACCCCAAAAGACAATCCAATTTATTAAAGTTCATCATAGCAGGAAGAAAAACTGCCATTACAGATGCAAATCCTCAAGCACTCAGATCTCAGCCCTCATCTTCATTTCTAGCCTGTGCACCCCTCTGCCGCCTCTTCAACCCTCATTTTTTTTAGCCCCTCCGCCCCACAGGGAAGATTCAGACAGAGTGAGATACCGCCTTGCCAGCATATGTCTTTTGCAATCAATTGATGCCAAAGGGCTCCTACTCTCTCTCTCTTTTCTCTCTCTGTCTCTTGGCCGCCATTGCTAAATAATACTGCACCACAGAGGCCGCCCTGGCTCTCCTTCTCATTACGCTCCCAAGAAGCATTTGTCAGAAAACGAGCTGTAATTGTGCTTGTTTTAATGTGCGCATTGACGAATGAGATAAAGCAGGCCGTCGCGGTGCCTGTCACATATACGTGCGGTGCAGAGCTAGTAGAGCAGTGTTTGATGCTGATGCCGCCTTTCATTTCGCTTTCTTTTTTCGGAATGTTTGGAGGGAGCTTTCATGTGCAAACAGTCACTGGTGTGTCGAGCGCCGAGCTCAAAAAGTAAAGTCAGTTTAGATATGCGAGTGTGGCAGCGAACATCAGAAAGAGGCGTCTGAAGTGCTTCTGGCGTCTCCTTAAGTGTTTTGTTTTCAAGAAAAAGAGTGTTGTAATGACGGCGGGCCCATTGTGACATCTGTGCCACCCACCCACAGCGTGTCACCAGAATTCTCCTTCTGTTTCCTTATTTTCCAGCGACAAAAAATGCCACTTAGAGCGTGTCGACAAGAACAGAAGAAGGCGCATAAGTCCTTCTCTGCAGCTGTACTCATACCGGGGATGCACGTCATGGCTTTTACCGATTTCTTGATGCAGGCTCATCGATTTATGTGGGAGGGAAACCAAAAAAATTAACATTGCTGTCATGTTTGCAAGCAAATAAAATGCACACAAACATGGCTGCACTTGCATAGTAATTGCTTTCCCTAACACTCTCTATAAATACGCACACACACAACATTGTTACTAACTGGTCAAATAAAGAGCAGGACGGACTGATGGACTGTCTTCATTATGTTTCAGTCATTTTGGAGACCACAGGGAGGAGACATGGTGGTTTTGAATAAGCATCATCCATTCTCACTGCTGCTTTTAAGTCCCCTTTGTTTCCGTTGTCCTTTAAGTGCAGGCTGCAGTATTATGCTGCTCACATTGAGACATTATTCTCTTCCTATCAATTAGTGTCATGATGAGAATTGCAAAGGGCAGCAAAAGCACACCTCTCCACTTCAACCTGTCATCTTTTATGGATGACGGCCATATGTTGCTCAGAAGGGCTGAGCTTTGGTCTCCTTCCTGAATCTTGGCAAAACTTGAAACGATCCTGTGTGCCTTGTTCTAAAATACTGATAGAAGCTAGATGTCGCTATAAAGATGTTTGCCTGGACGACTTTCTATGCTCATTATGTTACATTTAAAGCAGGGGTGTCAAACATACGGCCCGAGGGCCGGACCAGGCCCGCGAACAGGTTTTATCTGGCCCGCGGGATGAGTTTGCTAAGTATAAAAATTAACCTGAATTTTGGAATGAAATAAACTGCTGTTCTAAATGTGTCTACTGGATGTCGCAATAGCAATTATTTGTATCTTTGTAGATGATGCTACATATGTACAAAATAAACCACATGATGTTAGTACATCAGTCCAAGAAAATGATCAAACTACATAAATAAAACACTGCAAAATGATTTTGATATAGTTGTTTTATCTTGATAGATTGAAAATTAACACCAATGAGTTGACTGACGAACATTATCACGTAATTTATTCAGAACAAAAAATAAGGACAAATAAAAATAGAATACTCTTAACCGCAACATGTAAGTGTAAAAAAAAACCCAACAACATTAGGATTTGTACAATTTCAGAATGTGCTTGTTCTTTTTTTAAACAAAAAAACAATCTAAAGTTGTTTTTATTTTTAAGTTATCGCCCACCTGGGAGTAGATTTTTCTCCATGTGGCCCCCGATCTAAAATGAGTTTGACACCCCTGATTTAAAAGGTACTTGTTTCTATCTTGACAGGACAAAATTATTGTATTGCTCTTTTTTTGGAAAAATATTGGTGTCGTTATGAGAGGTCCTAAAAGATAAGGAAGATGTTAATTTACGAAGAACAAAACTCCTTATAAAGGGCCCCTCTAATGCTGACAACATTAAAATTAAGATGATGTCACCAGGTCACCCTCCACCCCAAAATAGACACACTAATGATTGTAGGATTATTCTCTAATAAGTTTCAACACATTTTGGAACGCCCACTTCTATCTCCAATATGTGGGCGGGGCATTCATTAGCCTGCTGGCGTCACTTACAGAAGACTAGAGGCAATTTCATATTGTGTAGAATGTGATTTTGTAGCATCTTAATCCTGTAATACAATATGTTTGTAAAGAAAAAAATATATAGATATTACTGTCAGATGCATTGTTAAAGGTTGTGGCAATAAAACAAACACAAAAATTGGGTCAGCCTGCATACATTTCCAAATGATGGGAATATGAGGAAAGTGTGGACTTCTCCAGTTAAATTGACTGATTGGAATGGACCAAGTGAGAGGGGTGTCATTTGCAGCAATCATTTCAATTGCTTTCGGCTGGAGGCCACATGGAAGACCTGGGACACGTCGGAGAGACTATGTTTCCCAGCTGGCCTGGGAACGCCTCGGAATCCCTCAGGAAGAGATGGACGAAGTAACTGCGACCCAACTTCGGACAAGCGGAAGAAAATGGATGGATGGATGGATGACATTTTAATTATTCTGACTTTGAAGTAGCAGGGTTTTGGTCGCGTTTGGCTGGAAAAAATTCACAAGACTCACTTTACAATACCGAAAATCCGCTGCACCCTAGAAAGGATAAAGACTGAGTCAGAACTTGCGAGAAAAACAGAACTAAGACACGTTGCTCAAAAACTAGAGAAAAAGAAGGCAAACTGCTAGTGTTCTATTTTGCGTTCTTTTCTACAGTTTGCCTCAAGCTGCTCGAGGAATGCTGAAAGAGCACGGTGTTCTGCTGCTTCACCGCTTCCGGCAAGGGCCAAGTCTAAAATTGTCCTCCTGGTCCCGGCCTCAGGCCCAAAACAGTACAGTTAAAGTCCGCAATTCGGGGGTAATTGGCCTTCTTAAGCTTATTTGTCGGGGGAATCCGTATGCAAAATGTCCAACTGAGGACTTGGGGATGGCGTGGCTCGGTTGGTAGAGCGGCCGTGCCAGCAACTTTGATCCCCAGCTTCTGCCATCATAGTCACGTCTGTTGTGTCCTCGACACTTCACCCTTGCTCCTGATGGGTCGTGGTTAGGGCCTTGCATGGCAGCTCCCGCCATCAGCGTGTGAACGGGTGAATGTGGAAATAGTGTCGAAGCACTTTGAGTACCCCGAAGTTGGAAAAGCGCTATACAAGTATAACCCATTTAACTTGAGTCATAGCTACCCTGACTTGATGTTTGTCCAAACTTGTGTAAAATTCAATAACATAAAACACTTTTAGAATATGTTATTACTTTATTGCAACAATGTTAACCATATTAGTTTTGAAGTAATTATGGACCAGGATGACCAAAACATGCAATGAAGTGATCAGAATAATAGTTTCTTATGTTTTATCCACACCGTCAATGCAGGAAAATGGGCTCCAGTTCTGTAGATGACGTCACACCAAGGGGGGCGGCATATCGAGTCTGCCGTTGGAAAGGAGACGTTAAGTACAGTCAGCTATCTATTGTTTACTCAAAAAGTAATTCATATTATTACAAGTTACTTCCAGATTCATTTTCAATAACAAGAAATATGTAAAAAGAACATATTACTGAAATTGTGGTACTTTTAGTCTCTGAGTTGTACAGTATTGGAAGTGAGTTGTCAAATATCTAGCCATGATGCTGGAATTGAGACGGATTAAAAGAGCTTTTCGTAAGCCCTACTGAGAACACACCGCTTTGGGTGTGTGTAGCTTTAATGCTCATGAGCTGTATTTGTCCACACCTTTCTCCAACAGTGTGTCTCGAGGAAGCACCATTGTACTTTTTTTCAAAGATGTACTGTAACTTTGCAAAATACCATACTTCACATTCAACAACGTAAACTTTAGCATAGCTGTTTGAGCTACAATGCTAACAATACACTTACATTTTACAAAGCTCATATCTGGAGCTGACTGGCATAGTGGGCAAAGCTCCAGGATTTATTTTAAGATGTGTAGTGACGCCTTTTTGCTCTTTAAAAAAAGATACACAATAAAGTGATGTGCGTATACACAGAGCTAACTAACTCATCTAACAATGGGCGGTTCAAGGGGAGGTTTTTTTGTCTTCATGACATGCAACATTAGAACGCCTCTTCTGTCAGAAGTAGGGTAAACAAGCGAGGAAGGTAATAGCTACTCCCACGTTTGGTGCTCATAAACACTCCAGTGACACATATTCTGGTTGGAACAACATTAAAAATTCATTTTTGCATTGTCGAGGACTTTTAATTAATTCATCAAAAGGTGTCTCTAAATACTTAGAGCCCATCCAGGGAAAAATGTGTGTGCACTGCAATGGATTATTCCAGAATGGCGGTAAACTGAATCCTTTGCAGGTGCAGTTGCCGACATTTTGACAAGATTACCTCAACGCGCAATTCACTTAGTGGCGTACTCGAGTTGCCGCTTAGCCCTCCAGGCTGTCCGTAATCACCACAGATGGCTCTGTGAGATGTGCACAGAAAAGCTTGGAGTGAAAGCCTGAGCTTGGTCAGTGAAATACAAAGTTGAATACATTCCCTCTATACAGCCAATACAATGGGACTCCTGGAATGGTTTAGCATCCTCACAATTTAAGGTTTAGAGACATGAGGTGGGCTGACTTTTTCCTGTTAAAATGTATTTTAAAAAGGACCCAGCATGGATTAAGTGAGGCATCAGTTTGTTGTGAGATCAAAGCATCTCTTCCCCCCTCCCGTGTGTTGATCTAGCTTAGTCCGGATAGACCTATTTAGTCCCAAAAATGTCCTAGGGCCCCTTTCTCACTTTGCTGCATTTGACTTCGGTCACGTAACACTGCTGCAGTTTATATTTCTCTATTGCGCCCCTCCAAAATGTCCCCGTTTGACTGCTTCCACATCAGTAGGAGACACACCTCTTGTAACAGTGCTTTTATTTTAAAATAATGTCATTGTGCGTCATCAGTCGGTGAATCTTGAATACCTATTCAAGGAAAAGTCAACTTACCCATGTATCATTTACCCTCTGATTTGTGATAATACCATCCGAATAAATGAATACTACACTTTGATTTTTCAAAGAAATAAACCTTTTTTGTATGGACAATCATGCATGTCCTATCAAGTTGGCATCTCTTAGTAACAAGAAGAACAAGGTGGCCCAGCACTCATTAGTTGGCTCGCATAGACAGGGCCAGCCTCAAAGGATTTGAACCGCACCAAAGTGAGTATCTTTTTAAAATTGCACTGGATTTCATTAGACTTTGCAAGTCCATTTTTGGCCTCCTATTTCCCCGCTGGGCTCTTCTGGACACTCCGATTCAAACGAACTGGGATGTCAATTCTGGAAGCCTTTGAGTTAAGTGCATGGAGAAAATCAATGCCACTGCAGTATCCTTGGTCCCAGGGTCTAACGTCTAATGCCAGAGGGCACTGAGGCAATCCACAACATCACTTTCGGGTGGCACTTTAATGAGCGTGTTCCTCATTAGGCTCTTCCCTGAAGAATGTCGGGTTAGCACTGGGTAGTTTTTTGACTGACGGATTTCTGTTCAAAACAGAAAAATATAATAGTCAGGCAGTTCTATTGGATGTATGCCAGCTAAATGTTTGAATGGCTTATCTAAAATTAATTTCATTCCCTGTAATATTTTGAATCTCTTCAGGTGCACGCATGCCAGACATTTCGAAATATGATTTGAATTGCCCCAGGTTTTAATGCTGGGGATGACAGGCTTTGGAGAGCATGGGAGGTTCATCAACAGTGCAGCAGGTTCAGCTTTGGGTGAAGCCAACGTTATGAAGAACAGGCCGTCACTCGCCGTGCTTTCCTTAATCATCGTGTTTCGTACAGCTTTAATAATCCATTTGGAAATCCGAGGGAACCACAGGTGTCTCCGCTCACTACTAAAACGCCACTTAGGGTGCATTTGCAGCCTCGACTGGGCCGCTTGAAATTGTCTAACGGCAGAAAATTGCACTGCACTTTGCGGCATCAGCAATTCAATGAGATCCGATGATAGGAACAGTGAGGCAGTTAGCCAAAAGATTCCAAAGTGAAACCTGGCTAATCTCGTTTCATCTTGTTAATAAACAGCACACCTTGCCACATGCTGTTGAGAGATTTTGACTGAACTTTGTTAAATTAGCATCTCTGACCAAGGACAGAAGCCCATAATGCTATCCAACATTTTGTGCATGAATGCTATTAACTGAATAATAGTGAGGAAGCAAGTATACCACACATGTGCGACATGATTAGTATAAAACTTCCATTGCAAAATTCTATGAGGCATCTTTCAACACAGAGGTAGTTATTTAACAAAAACGTCCAAAAGTGGTCTTTATATGTATATATATATATATATATATATATATAAAAAAATCACAATTTGAAAAATATGTTACTTCCTGCAAGAACATTGATCTTGCGTTTGCAATGACGTTTGGTTACATTTTAGTGGAAGCGGATCAACTGAGATTTGCTTCAAATTGTCTGAACTACACCCTCGCAGATAACACTTTTTAACATACAGCATCTCACAAATGTGAGTACACCATACATTTCCTCTACCATTTTTATTACAGTGAATCTTTTCAAGGGACAATATACAATATAATATACAATACAATATAGAAAGTGAAGGTGGATGTACTTTAGAGTAGTCAGTGTAGAGCTTGTAAAGCAGTGTTGATTCCCTTGAATTAAGTCACACAAAGGTGTTATTATATATATAGTTGGCAACACAAGTGAGTCGCAAGATACTTTCTGGGTTGCAATCATAAGGATGGTAAACATTCAATATGGCTATTGTTTATTTACCTTTGACCTAAAAGCCGCCCCCTCTCATATGGATGGCAAACATTCAATATAACTATTGTTTATTTACTTTTAGCAGCACAGATGTGAGTGTATTTAAAAGAATTAAGGTCTGCTCTACTAAGATCCAAATAACAAGTGCTTAATAGCGTGTGCAAACTATAAAATTCTGTGTACTATAGTGGGCGTGTTGCGAGTGATCTACGAACACTGTGTTGCAGATCACCCTATTTAAACGTGTATTTTACGAGAACAAAGTGGTTGTCACAATGGAGACAGTCATTTCCCTCAACATTGATGTTATCATGCTCCTCCTGCATGTGGTGTTTTGCTTTGTTTTTAAACATGCAGCAGACAACAACTTTATATAAAATTATTATTATTATCATTATCATTTCATAGGAACTCTGAAATGACTTTTACTAAAGTCTCCTACTGGAAGCATTTCTACAGACAAGAACAGTGAATGAATGCAACATTTCCACTCGTTTTCAATTGACTTCTTGCTTGTTTGACTCTTGTTTGCCCACCATGTGCTTGAGTCCGACCACACTTGCAACCCAGCAATGCCGTCTTTCTGATAGTCAGGCATGGTAGTGCAAGATTCATGGGGTGGAGCTGCGGCTCTATGAGGGAAACACATGCGACTTTGTGAAGCTGAGCATGGTGACCTCCGTTGGGAAATTCCAAGATGACAAGTGCCTTGATGAAGAAGCTGAAGGCAAAGTGACCAAGTGAACCTCCAGTCCATTCCTTAGTAGAAGACAAGAAGGTGTAGCAGCGCGAGGTGTCTAACATCCAGTGATTTCATCATGGAGCATGGCAGAGGATTTCATTAACAACTCGTGTAGATCTTTGGCATGCTCAATTCCATGTCAAAGAGGACCAAATCAGTTTTAGATCCTCACAGTAAATATTCACACCAAATATACACTTTAGACATGTTAAACATAAGTGGGCTTACTTGTGTCGCAGATACTTACAGTAAACAATGACTGTGTTGACTCGTTATTAGTGCTTAATAAATATCTACTTCTGCTATACACTGACTACTGTAAGTTTAAATACATGTTTAATGTTTATATTTCTATGTTGTTGTCCCTTGAGAAGAAATTATGTGATTTATATTAAAGTCATGGAAAACCACTTCCGGACAGTTTCAAAGCGTTTCTGGACCACCATCCGCCACCCCAGAAAGGGGAAGCAGTGCACTGTCAACACCGTGTATAGTGAGGATGGTGTTCTGCTGACCTGGACTGCGGATGTTGTGGATCGGTGGAGGGAATACTTCGAATACCTCCTCAATCCCACCAACACGTCTTCCTATGAGGAAGCAGTGCCTGGGGAATCTGTGGTGGGCTCTCCTATTTCTGGGGCTGAGGTTGCCGAGGTAGTCAAAAAGCTCCTTGGTGGTGATGTTCCTTAATGCTGTGGAGCTGTCTTGGTTGACAAGACTCTGCAACATTGCATGGACATCGGGTGCGGTGCCTCTGGATTGGCAGACTGGGGTGGTGGTTCCTCTCTTTAAGAAGGGGAACCGGAGGGTGTGTTCCAACTATCAAGGGATCACGCTCCTCAGCCTTCCCGGTAAGGTCTATTCAGGTGTACTGGAGAGGTGGCTACGCCAGATAGCCGAACCTCGGATTCAGGAGGAACAGTGTGGTTTTCATCCTGGTTGTGGAACTGTGGACCAGCCCTGTACTCTAGGCAGGGTCCTTGAGGGTGCATGGGAGTTTGCCCAACCAGTCTACATGTGCTTTGTGGACTTGGAGAAGGCATTCGACCGTGTCCCCCGGGAAGTCCTGTGGGGAGTGCTCAGAGAGTATGGTGTATGGGACTGTCTGATTGTGGCGTTCCGCTCTCTGTATGATCAGTGTCAGAGGTTGGTCCGCATTGCCGGCAGTAAGTCGGATACGTTTCCAGTGAGGGTTGGACTCCGCCAAGGCTGCCCTTTGTCACCGATTATGTTCATAACTTTGATGGACAGAATTTTTAGACACAGTCAGGGCGTTGAGGGGATCCGGTTTGGTGGCTGCAGGATTAGGTCTCTGCTTTTTGCAGATGATGTGGTCCTGATGGCGTCATCTGGCCAGGATCTTCAGCTATCACTAGGTCGGTTCGCAGCCGAGTGTGAAGCAACTGGGATGAGAATCAGCACCTCCAAGTCCGAGTCCATGGTTCTCGCCCGGAAAAGGGTGGAGTACCATCTCCGGGTTGGGGAAGAGATCTTGCCCCATGTAGAGGAGTTCAAGTACCTTGGAGTCTTGTTCACGAGTGAAGGGAAGAGTGGATCGTGAGATCGACAGGTGGATCGGTGCGGCGTCTTCAATAATGCGAACGCTGTATAGATCCGTTGTGGTGAAGAAGGAGCAGAGCTGGAAGGCAAAGCTCTCAATTTACCGGTCACCTGTGGTCATGAGCTTTGGGTTACGACTGAAAGGACAAGATCACGGGTACAATCAGCCAAAATGAGTTTCCTCTGCCGGGTGGCGGGGCTCTCCCTTAGAGATAGGGTGAGAAGCTCTGTCATCCGGGAGGAGCTCAAAGTAAAGCCGCTGCTCCTCCACATCGAGAGGAGCCAGATGAGGTGGTTCGGGCATCTGGTCAGGATGCCACCCGAACGCTTCCCTCGGGCGGTGTTTAGGGCACATTCAACCGGTAGGAGGCCACGGGGAAGACCCAGGACACGTTGGGAAGACTATGTCTCCTGGCTGGTCTGGGAGCGCCTCGGGATCCCCCGGTAGGAGCTGGACGAAGTGGCTGGGGAGAGGGAAGTCTGGGCTTCTCTGCTTAGGCTGGAGATGGATGGATGGATGGATTTATATGTATCTACTTATATATGTTTATATTTATATTCATTTATTTGGGCGTTTTTGTTAATATGTTAAAGGTGTTTTAATTAAAATACAAGCATGTTTAACACATGGATTCCCTTCTTTCATGAAGACAAAAATATAAGTTGGTGTATAACCTGATTCTGATGACTTGCATTGATTGCAATCAAGACAGGATTCACAGTCGTGCTGATATCTTCCACATTTTTTAACTTACATTGTGAAGGAGAAAAAAAGACAGGATTCACAGTCGTGCTGATAACTTCCACATTTTTGAACTTACATTGTGAAGGAGAAAAAAAGTATTTTCTGTCCAATAGTACATGGAAGTGGTTGGTTTTTGGCATCTTATTTGTCCAGTTTCAATACTCGTATCCTTGACAAGAAATACATTGACGGCAAACTCTGTAACCTGCTAGCTTGTGTGCGCTAGCTTTCTGAGACTCATATTTTGTTAGCACAGGCAGGATGGAGCAGCATTTTTATTGTGAAGACAGGAACTGTGCGCTCGGTCTTTAAGTTTTTGATGGCAGGTACAGCGCCGTAATGAGCACCCCTGATCTAAATAAACATCTAAATATAAAAGTGTGTACTCTGCAAATTGTTACACAGGGCATCCCTGTCCTGATGGTTGTGCGGATGATTGACTTTGTGGTGCTCTGCGGAAGGATCAAGACTGCAGGCTGCACACCATTCCATTGTATTAACTCCAGAATGAACCCCGTGTTTATACCCCGCTGTCAAAAGGAATAAGCTGAGACACGGCGCAGTGCGGCGGTTGGAGGCTGCCTGGGTGTGTAGCGGTGACAGGAGGGTAAAGGGGGCAGAGGCCAGGAACCACTTAGGGAAAACAAAGTGGATGTGGGACTGCCAGTGTGTGTTTGTGTGTTTGAGAGTGCACACGTGTGCGTTTGGGGGGATTGCGTGTGCGTGTGTGTGCGTGTGCGTGTGCGTGTGTGTGTGTGTGTGTGTGTGTGTGTGTGTGTGTGTGTGTGTGTGTGCAAAGCAGTGAGTAAGCAAGCGCATATGCTGGATTGGGACACATGCCTCTACCAGTGCTGAGGGCAGTCCATTTTTGGCGTGAGCAGAGTTTTCTATGGCTGCGGGCAAGGCCAAAAAAGAGGCAACCAAGCAAAGAGGATGTGGAGGAGGAGAGGATTTTGGCTATTCCGTGCATGCCAGGTGGCCATGTCAGGTCCACTTTGATTGAAGTTGACCTTTAGACCTGGTTGCCTTTAAAGGACTCTGTTCATTCCCAGCCTCTGTAGTTGGGCCACACAATAGTATTAATATTGCTAGTCTGCACAGATGTTGCTCACCTTAAAATTATTTATATTAGTTTGTGTCATCTGGCTTGAAGATTTTAATTTTAGAAGTCACTTCATAACAATTGAAAATGAATTTACGGTATTACAATGACTGTATACAATATACTATACCCATGTCATGGTGTTTGACTCAGAATGTTTTTAACGGTTGTCTGGTACTAGGATTATATGTAAAACAAATATAAATAATGTTTGCAGAGCAATGGCGATTGCTTTTAGACTGCAAGAAAACCTCAGCTTCCTCATAAAGTCTTGCCCCCCCCCCCAAAAAAAGTGGTCACATATGTACTATTGTATGTGTAAGATCATCAGGACTCCTCTTCCTCCAATTAGCCCCTTAAGTCATCCAGCAGCTATAAAATTATAAAACAAATTTGCTGAATACACGATATCTTTAATAGATATTTCTGATCGTCCTAATATGTTGAAACACACACATAGGACGGAGGATTCTCTCTATCGTATGTCTGTGCAGTGTATGTAACGGTCCTTTCTTACAGCCGTGTGTGTCTGTGTCAGTTGGCTGGTCCTTCTGACACAGGCTAAATAAAACGCTAAATAGTGCTCCCAAAAAGGTGATGAGAGTTGATAAATCACATTGCGTATTGTGGTCGTTTTAATGTTTAGCATATATACTGCACATTAGTGAAGACCAACAGAATCAGAATCAGAATCAGAATCAGCTTTATTGTCATTACGCAGGGTAACGAGATTGAGGCCATTCCATACAGTGCAATGTGTGCATGCAAGAAAACAATGTGTAAATATATAAAAATATAAAAAATATAGAAGTGCAAAGAAAGGTGCATTGCATGCCTTATTATGCTCACTTAACAGACACAATCCACTTTGCACTCATTTAGTAGATCAGCTTTGCGTATGCTGTTAGGTTTGAACACGCAAACCTTTAGTAAATCCGGCCCTGAATGTGTCATAGCCTGTTCACACCACGTTACTGTTGCTGGGACCATTTGAGCTCACACACCTTTCCATTTTATAAGTGTCGCCAACGCCTAATCATCTCCCTTATTTTCACCTATGTAGCCATTAACTCTTTCTGGCAGTCTTGTTCAGTAATGGACACTTTAAGTTTGGCTTCATGCTACGTCCTAAGTTATGTAATAACTATGCTATGCTACTATGCTAGGCTACAACAGGGAGGCACAACGTGAGCTTAACATCACTGTTGATGAACGTCCTCTACCCTTTTCTGCCATACCAACATATCTCGGCATTAAGTTAGACAGGGCACTCATGTTTCGCCGACACCTGGAGTCCCTGTGCAAAAAGCTAACAACACGCGTTGGGGTTTTGAGACGACTGGCTGGATCTAGCTGGGGTGCTGGCGGTGTTATACTTCGTACAGCCACCCTTGCCTTGGTCCACTCTGAGTACTGCCCACCTGCTTGGTGTCGTAGTGCTCGCACTAATTGCCTGCATCCCACACAAACGGACCATCCATCTTAGCAGGTATTCAACCATCTGAGCTTCGTCTCTTTCATGCCGAGCATTGGAGCCTGGGCACCTTCTTCATGACCGGCTTCTGTCTCCTCCTCTTAGAGGACACCGTCAACTTAAATCGAGACACCCATTTGTCCCTGCTGCATTGGAATTGCTAAATGACTTTAACCAGTCAAACGGCAGTGTAGCAAACTGGGCGGACTACAAATGGAACATAAAATGGCGGGAAAACTCTTCCAGACTCCATGCTTACATCCCTGAGGCCTGTACATCACCACCGGGAATATGCTTTCCCAGGCCTGCTAAGGGTCAGGCTTAATCGCCTTTGTACTGGCGTCGGTCTTTTCCGCTCAACTATGTACAAATGGGGTATGGCTTCATCTGCGGCATGTGAGTGTGGTGCAGAGGAGCAGACTGCAGACCACATAACATCCTGTCCCGTATAACGCCATCCTAACGGGAATTGTTGTCTGGCAGCTGTGGATGAGAGCTTGGTCAGTTGGCTGTTAAACACTTGCCCAGCTGTATAGTGGTTACACCTCTAATCAACATCTTCATCCGAACGAAGAAGAAGAATGCTAGGCTAAGTTGGCTTAAGTTCCATGAGTTTGTATTTTGCCTTGTATTTTGGATAAAATCATCATTCTTATCGTCAAGCTGTCTCCTGCTGTGTCCATCTGCATCCACGAAACACAGCCTTCGCTACAATGTGCGCCAAACGCAACACTTGGGATATAAATTTACAAAACAATTGAGAAGAAAATTTGAATATTGATATTTAATACAGTACGAAAAAAATATTGACAATAAAATCAGTGATTTAAAACACTAAAAACAATAACAACACACAATTACAATAACAAAAACAATAGGTATCATTATTATTGTTATCACTTATCATTTCCATCACCATCACATCCATTAACATTAGAAATAATAACCATAAGAGTCACAGTGGCTTACAACCACACTGTAAGCATCATTTACCACAAGGAAGAAAGAGTCCTACTGTATTTTAAGGTAATTAAATAGTTAAAACAAATTCATATAGTTCATTTTAATTTCTCATTTATTTATTTATTTCAGGCAATGACGTAAAAAAGTACAATTTGACAACACATAATAATATAAATTAATATAGTGCAAAAGGTAATGTATAGTATGTAATGCATTATTGTCCAGTTTTGCCTGAAAGTTATAGTTGATTCTATATTTTCAAGACATGACTCATTATCAATTCTAAATTCAATTGTTTCTACAGATATCTCCATACCAGTCATTATGAGTTGTGCTATAGACATTTATCAATTGTTTCAGTGTTATTGTTGTTGTCATAACAAATGTTGCCAAAAATACGTGTTTATTCTTTCATGACACTTTACTAAATTGATGCAGATCTCCAATAATACAAGTTTGTGATGCCATTGGGGTGTCTGTATTAAGACATTACCAAGGCACTTGATTGGTTCCTAATTGGTGTAGAAGAGTCTAGATGTAGATTGTGTCTACATTGAACACTTTTTAACCTCTGTGGTGTAGTTTAATGTGAGTCCTCTACACCTGCTTGGTCCAGTGATGGGGAAAGGGGAGGGTTAGGCAATTGGGAGCCATATTAGCCGTCATTCCCCCGTTGATGGATGGGGGACATAATGGCTCTTGGGGACAGGTGCCACCGACGATTAAAGGCCTCAGCCAGTGGCTCGGAAAGAGTGGAAGTGGAACGAGCAGCAAAGTGAAACTGTTGCCGCAGAGCAAGTCAACACAAATGCTGCAGGAAGGGAGGGTGGTGGTGATAGGGAGACCCTCTTTTTTTCCATCTTAGGTATGACACAGTGCGAGTGTCTGCGGGTACAACAGGTCATCAAATAGCGACGCTCTGCCGCCGCCATCTAATACCGGTGTCAAAGCTACTCCTTTGTTGCTGTTTGATGACGAAAAGGCAGCACCCTGCCAAAAAGATGTTCAAACTCTCATCCTGCAGTGGAATCGGTATTTTGTCTGAGAGATTAAACACCGGTCATGAGAAAAGAACCTCGACTACCATGGTAACATTTCTTCCCAGAATGCATTTTAGCCACAGGGAGAGCAGCAGTGCACCGGCAAAAGGCCCTTTTTTGTTGAAGTGCAACAAGCTCATTGTAGAATAGAATCTTTTATGGGATGGATTTGAGGAATAATGGGACCTGGCTGAAAGCAAGGAGCTATACTTTGTGCCTTCAAACTGCGGAGAAAAAAAGACCAGACTGCGTCTTTCCGACACCGGTGGTTATCTGGAAATTGCCTCGACATTGGACTGTAATTTGGTAGGTAACGAGCAGCAGGCGTGCGTCTTCTTCTATTGGGACGCTATCAAAAACTGTCAGATGGGAGAGAAACACGTCTCGTTCGCAAACAGCATCGGGAACCACTTCATCAAAACCAACACCTTTTTCAGTTTAATCACAGCTGTCCTTCTGATTGCTACTTCTATCCCTTCTTTCAGGCTATATCCATCAGTGTTTACTGTTATAATGTTTTAATGTTTGCTTATCTACTTACCCATAATCCCTCAGCACACAGTGCCTCGCATCCTTGGCCTCAATATTAGGGTTCTGTCGTCATTGACGGATTAGCTTCTCTGATTCACAGTGAGCACAGAGCTGGCTGCTGTACCCACCGACATCCTCCATTGGGGATGTGTTTGTTGACGACTCAGGGGAATCTAAGACACTCTCATAACAGGGGGGTATGTCTTTTATTTGAACCAACACCAATGAAATGTGGAATAAAATGTTTGTTTTTTGTGTTTAGGGCTTATGAAACCAGTGTTTTCTCAACTCAGAGCAGAAGTGAGCTGTGTGAACACTGCAAAGAAATTTGCTGCAAAGAACACTGATGGGTTGTCACACTAATATCTCGCCACCAGAGGGACCTGTCTCTTAAAATGTGGCATGAAAATGTACTTAATCAAGATCAGAGTCTTTTTAATCTTCTCTATAGAGTGGAACGGCTGAATCTGAAGTGAGAAGATTGTTTGCTCGTTGTCTTTGGTAAATATTGTTGTAAATATTCATTTTTTCAGTACCTTAATCTACGAGACCAATTCGTTCCACGACTGAACTTGTAACTCAACAATTTCATATCTGAAATCAGCCACACCCATTTAAATGTATTATAAACTATTGAATCCGTGTTTGTGTTACACCCCTGTAGAGGGGGGAATATTGAACAGAAACACGGACACGATGTTCACTCATTCAGGTCCAGTCTGTAATGGACGAATGAAAGAACGTGTCTCCCTCTAATGGGTAAGCCAGGCAAAAGTAGTTGAAACCCGATTAGTGACTAAAACAACAAATAAGCATTTTTAAAACACAGGTACTAAAGAAAAAACACATAAAACCAGGAAGTATTTTCCAAACAAACATTAGAATGTTTTTACCACAGATTACTATTATTTCCATTTGTCTTTTTAGACTCTTCTGCACCAGGCAACAGTAATAGATGGCAGATCACCTTATCACAGTTTCTTTTCCTTCATATCCTTTTTTAAACTTTGTAAAGTAATTAGTCTGATGTTCTTTCTCCCTTTTTTTTCTTACTTTTACCAGATACTATAATGAATTAAAGCTTTGTTTTTCTTCCTTCCTGTTTACTGTCTGCATGTTCACATCTACAGCAATTTTATAACTACTACACACTCCCCCTCAATATAGATGTCGTCCTCGACATTCATCGAATAAGGCAGTCACATAGTATACAATTCAGATTCTCAACAGTTCGTGCATAGACAATCGGCCCACCCAAAGTCCTTGCGCTTAACCGGTAACGTCTATTCTAAATCGCAGCTGTTTCAACAGTCCAGGACGAGTGTGCGTGTGTATTAACACTGCTTTCGCAAAAGTCCATGAGTGTAGCAGGATGTTTGTGTGCACTCTGCTTTCGCAAAAGTCCATGAGTGTAGTGGGATGTGTGTATGTTTGTGAGCACTCCGCTTTCGCAAAATTCCATGAGTGTAGTGGGATGTGTGTATGTTTGTGAGCACTCTGCTTTCGCAAAAGTCCATGTGAGTGTGAATGTGCGTGTCAAAGAGTCCATGAATGTATGTGTATGTATATGGGTGTGATGTGTTCAGTTTCACAAGAGTCCATGTGAGTGGTTACCCGTACAGAAGCACAGGGTGGTAGGTGGGGGCCTGAACAGAATCTGGCCACCGGGTCCCTGGTTGATAGGCTCCGTAATGTTGCATTGGGTACATGGATCTGGCTGGGACATCCATATTGTAGCAGGCTGGATTACCAAACTCATCATAGGTGAATAACTTTGGTGGTCGTCGTTCCCTCCTTGACCGCTCTTGTGCTTGTCTGTTGTCACTGTGGCTTTCATGTGCAGGGAGTGACAGAGGTGGCAGCACAGGGTCATTTCCCAGAATTCCAAGTCTCTCAGATGCCTCATCGCTGTCCAGCAAATCAATCCTGCTGTGATCCTCATCCGGATGTAGCAGTCTTTCCTGTTCCTCTCCTTGTTTGTCATGAGTCCTTGTAGGTTCAGTGCCTGCCGACTGGCCAGTATGCTCCTCTTCATTACATGCCTGCGGTTGTGCATCTTGAGGAGGCTGTAGAGGTAGGTAATAAAACCAGTCATCATCCTCTGAGTCCTCATCACTGTCATCCTCTTGCTGAGTATTGATCGTCCCCTCATTTGTCGGTTTTTTTCTCTGCGACTTTAGGGGAACTTCCAAGGGCAGGTGATCGCACGGGAGCAAGAGATTGCGGTGTAGTATCCTGTTATCTCTCCCTTTTCCTTGTTCCGGTACAACTTCGTAAACTGGAGCATCCTTATTCACCCTACGAACAACCTTGTGGATAATTTCCTCCCAATGGCTACGTAGCTTGCCAGTTCCTCCTCTTGGGGTCAAGTTCCTGACCAGAACACGGTCTGCTGGTTCCAACTCTAATCTCCTCACTTTGCGATCATGGTTTCTTTTTCCTCTTTCAGCTGACTTTCTTGCATTGTTCTTTGTAATTTCATAGGCTTCCTGCATCCCTTTTCGCCACTTTCGCATGTACTCTCTGTGGTCAGGTGTACCTGTTGCTGGTGTCAGGCGGAAGAGTATGTCGACAGGTAGTCTTGGCGTCCTCCCAAAAAGAAGATAAAAAGGAGAAAAGCCAGTGACTTCACATCTTGTACTATTATATGCAAAAACCAACTTATTCAATGAGTCTTTCCAGCTTGATTTCTCTTTTTCTGTCAGTGTTCTCAGCATCTGTATGAGTGTACGATTAAAACGTTCGACTTGTCCATTTCCTTCAGGGTGGTAGGGCGTTGTTCGCGAACCTAACACTCCAGAGGTCTTTTTCAGCTGTGCTATGAGCTGGTTTCGGAATTCACCACCTTGATCATGATGGATACGTCGAGGGAATCCAAATTTCAGTGCATAATCATTGAAAAGTTTATCTGCCACTGTTTTTGCTGACTTGTTGGTTGTAGCGTACGCTTGGGCAAATCTTGAGAAATGGTCAATAATTACCAAAATGTACTCATACCCGCCTGCACTCTGGTCAACATGTAGAAAGAGGAGACTAACTCAAAGGGCTGAGTTGTGACAATGTTGGTTATGGGTGCCTTAATCTCTCGGCTAGGCTTCTTCTTTTTCAAACATGAACAGCTTCAAGCCACATAGTGTTGAATGTCCTGTTGCATATAGGGCCAAAAGAAGCGTTCTCTTACCAGCGAGGTGGTTCGGTCAATCTCTTGGTGCCCCATATCATCATGCAGCTCCTTCAGAACAGTTGCTATGTACTTTTCTGGCAAAACGAGCTGTGTTCGTGTAGCTGTTTTTCGACGCAGGATGCCGTCATCATCCAAGGTAAGTTTTTCCCATTCACTCATCAGGCTTTTACTCTGCACACTGAATGATTTTAACTGTTTGTTTTCAGGTCTCTTATTTAACTGATGACACCCCATCACTGGGCCGATATTTTTATTTTCCTTCTGAGCATGACAAATCTTCGCTAGCGAGAGAGGCTGATGTTCTGGCTTGTTGATGTCTTTACACTGAGCAGACAGAGCCATGTCTGTGTTAGGATTTGGGTCCTCAATTGACTGTACGACTGCTTGTACCGAACGAGATGACATTTCCTCAGTACAGTCTTTAAACATTGTCTCAATATCCTATGGCATCCTCGAGAGTGTGTCGGCATCAACGTTTTCTTTTCCTGGCCGGTATCGAATGGTGAGGTGAAAATCCGCTAATTCAGCAACCCACCTGCATCCAGTTGCATTTAGTTTAGCTGTAGACAAGACATATGTGAGCGGATTATTGTCCGTGTACACAGTGCATGATGAGCTGATCAAATAGTCCCTAAATTTTTCACACACGGCCCACTTAAGGGCGAGGAACTCTAGTTTTCCAGAATGAAAATGGTAGTTCTTCTCGGATGTGGTGAGGGCTCTGGACGCATATGCTATTACACGCAGTTTTTCTTCCTGTTCCTGATACAAAACTGCACCCAGGCCCAGGTTGGAAGCGTCTGTGTGTAAAACAAAAGGTTTGTTAAAGTCAGGAAAGGCAAGGATTGGTGGTTCAACTAAGTGGTCCAACAGTTCCTCAAGTAAGTGTTGATGTTTTTCTGTCCATACAATGGGCTGGTTGGATGGCGCGCCATTGTGTTTTCTTTTAAGCTGTCTTGATCTTTTAGCACGTTCGTCAGTCTTTTGTACATCAGCAGGGGTTCTCATGAGGTCGTAGAGAGGAGCAGCGATTTGAGAAAAATCACGAATATACTGACGGTAATAACTCAGGAGGCCCATGATAGCTCTTAATTCTCCCACATTGGTTGGTGGCTTGTTTTTTAGGGCTCTGACAGCTATGGTGTCAGCAGGGTCCATTTTGCTACCCTCTGCTGAAATGACCCGCCCAAGATAGCGAACCTCTCGTCGAAACATCTCACATTTGGACGGCTTCAACTTTATACCGTTCTCTCTCAGTCGCCTCAGCACAGTTCTGACATTTTCAACATGGCTTTCAAATGACTGACTGAACACAAGGACATCGTCAAGATATGGTACACAAATGTCATCTCGAATCCCTTCAAGACATTCTTCCATGCACCTCTGGAAGGCAGCCGGTGCATTCATTAGGCCAAAAGGGATTCGAATCCATTCATATAAACCCCAGGGGGTCACAAAAGCAGTGAGGGGGCGACTCTCTTCTGCCATGAACCCCTGGTGGTAGGCTTTCCCCTGGTCTAAGAGTGAAAACCAGGAGTTGCCACCCAGGCCATCCATGATGTCCTGCACCCTGGGGATGGGCTGACGGTCTGGTACAGTCTTACGATTTAACTCACGGTAGTCTATACACAGTCGTAAGCTCCCATCCTTTTTTCGGACACACACAATTGGGGACGCGTAGGGGGAGTTTGATTTGCGCACCCAACCTTGTGTGATGAGATCATGTAGGTAGCTTTTCATTTCCTGATACAGTGGTTTTGGTACAGAGAGGTAGGTCTTGGCCACTGGCTCTGTGTCTTTCAGTGAGATGGTGAGCTGCAGATTCTCAATACAGCCGATGTCGTCATCAGAGTTTGAGAAAGAGCCTGACTCTTCTTTTAACATTTGTTCCACTATTTCTTTTTCAGGTGAGCTGAGATGATCCAAGTTGACTGGGGGATCCCATTCACCACCAGAAACTTTTTCATTCCTTACTCCCACATTACTCACTGTTACTGGAGGGGTGGTGCAGGGCCGTTCAAAGACTGTCGCTGGATAAACTGCTTGAACTTGCTGTACCGTCCCAATAACAGTTCTGCCAGTGAGCACGATGTCATGATCTGTTGGGTTTTGCACGTTGACAAGTATGAATGGTTTTGCAGCCTTCCTCAACATCACAACAGTGTCAGTAAACTCAAGGCCCTCTGGCCATTGTGGATTAACACTAGGCTCAAAGATCAGCGTTGTCTCCTCTTGTAAAGGTGCAGTCAAAACTCGACACTCTACTTTTACAGAGGTGTGTCTGGGGATGTGCACTCGCTCTCTGGTCGTCTTAACTACATACTCATGAGGTTGCTGCTCAGCAGTAATTTGCTCCAAAAAAACTTCAGCCTGATCCATCCCAAAGCCAGGAAAAGCTGCTTAGACAGTTTTGATTAGCTGCTGTTTATTGGTGGCATTATCCTGCTGCAGTTCAGTAGCAACTATCAGTCCAATCACATTTGAGCCAATGATAGGTTGAGAAAGACTGTTACCTTTAATGATCAGGGTGGGAACAATGACCTCTGCTGTAGGGACTCCATCTGAAGCTAATTTAAATGTCACCTCTATCCATCCTGTGTATGGCATGTCTCCCCCATTAGCTGCAATGAGGTTTAAAGTTTCATCAGCTTCAAGAAGTTCAGAAATGTCCCTTAATGTTACATGTGGTAAGTGCTCTGTTTTCCATTGTTCACTCACTACAGTCACTTGTGAGCCAGAGTCCCACAGAGCTCTAACCTGCTGACCTTGAATATGGCAGTCAATTAAATATCTCCTTCCAACTAGTGGAGCGACTTTGACCTGTTTTCTCTTTTGTGGTGTAGTTCGGACTGTATTGCATGAGGTTCTTGTACATTGATTCCTGTGGACTTCCCAATGTTCATTTTGACATGTCTTTGAACAGTATAACACACCTTTACATGTTGCACATTGTCTCAGCCTCACATTTCTTCCATGTACACCACACTTTGCACAAACTTGGGGCACGATTGATGAGACGGTCACTCCCCGCCCCGCTGGGGTGACCCTTGCCCGTTCAAACCACTCCCTCTGAATGGACCTGATCTTCCCATTCTGCAACCAGCTGCGAAGTGTTCACTACTGCCACACTTGAAGCAGTGAATGCAGTCTTCAGTGTTTGTCTGCTGGCAAGCATAACATCTTGCCCTACGGCGTGGTGCAGGTGTGGGCGGAGCATATTGATTGCCAAACCTTTGGTTGAGTTGAGGATAGCAGTGTTGTGCTGCGGGGGCAGGAGTGGCCCAGTGTCTCTGTGGTGGGGGATAGTGAACTGGTGCTGACTGATGTGGAGGGCAGTCTGGTGCAGCTGATGGATCTGGGTGTTGTCTGGGGAAGTAAGAGGGCTGCTGCATAGACTCTTTAATGGAAGCCACTTCAGCTTTAAGATCTTTTAAGAGGGACATGTTAACTTTCATCTCCTGCAGTTCTGTGAGAATATCAGTTTTATTCTTATTGTGACTTGACTGGCTTGTTTTCTCCTTCTTTTCAGCTGGAGTGTGGTCAGACTGAGCAGAGTGAACAGCTACAGGTCGCTGTGGTGTTGTCATTTTTTTCTTGTCTTGCCTCTCACTTTCGTAGGCACATGCAGTGTTCAGTTTCTCAAACAGGAGTTCATCAGAAACACGAGCTCGCTCTAGATATGGCTGGAGATCCCGTTTGATATTATCATTCTGCAAGCCAGTCATAACTGAGTGAAGGAACATGTTCTGCATTAGCACTGGGTCGTACCTTAAGCCTGACTCCGCCTCCTGTGAGGCAAACATAATCTTCTGTCTTATATCGAGAGCACGGATGAGGAAGTTTTGAGAAGTCTCTTTTGTGTCTTGGACTTCAGATGACAGCTGCTTATATAATTCTGTGGCACTCTTTTCTTGGTAATGACAGCGGAGTATTCTTCTCAAAGTCGGTAACGTGAGGTCACTTTTCCCCTCTAAGTAGCTGCGTAACTGCATTCCTGGAACAATGGCTCTTATGACAGCATCAACAATTTCAGTCTCTGGGGAACCTTTGAGGAGGCCATGCTCAATCTATCGGGCTAAGCTGGAAAATGTGAGGCGGTCTTTTTGTCCTGGTTCTCCAATTTGTCCAGCTATTTTAAATTATTTGTGCCAGGAGATAGGGGTTTGACCTGGAACTTGTCCTTTTGGCTCTTCTTTTGGTGCTACCTTATTACAGATCTTGTCTACTTCGTCTTTGAAGGAGAGGAGCTCTGCCATTCCCATATCCTCGAGTTGCTCTAACTCCTCTCTCTGCAGGTGGTTACTTATCATTGTAATTAACGATGCTCTATTTTTTCCTTCCACATGTTTAAGAGCATCTCCAGCAATAACAAGAGAGACACATAGTTCTTTTAGATTGTCTGCTGACAGTTTACATAAAAGTCCAATTATTTCCAACTGCAATGTCTCTGTCTCGGTTGACTCCATTATTGCTGTGGCAACGACTCAGTGTACTGTTGCAGTGGTAGTTTGTGTGCTAAACCTTGGCAATGGCGCTCCTGGTGCCTTAAATTCACCTCAGATTGCTTGTGCTGTGTTGTAGACACTCCAACCGTCACCGTTTCAGTCACTGAATGCTGCCTCCCTGGGTAAGTTGAACGGGACTGAATGAGAGCTGGGGACGTCTGTCGCTGGCAGAAGTCGAACCTCGTCTCACCCGATCCCAGCGGTGCCTCCAAAATGTTACACCCCTGTAGAGGGGGGAATATTGAACAGAAACACGGACACGATGTTCACTCATTCAGGTCCAGTCTGTAATGGACGAATGAAAGAACGTGTCTCCCTCTAATGGGTAAGCCAGGCAAAAGTAGTTGAAACCCGATTAGTGACTAAAACAACAAATGAGCATTTTTAAAACGCAGGTACTAAAGAAAAAACATATAAAACCAGGAAGTATTTTCCAAACAAACATTAGAATGTTTTTACCACAGATTACTATTATTTCCATTTGTCTTTTTAGACTCTTCTGCACCAGGCAACAGTAATAGATGGCAGATCACCTTATCACAGTTTCTTTTCCTTCATACCCTTTTTTAAACTTTGTAAAGTAATTAGTTATGATGTTCTTTCTCCCTTTTTTTTTCTTACTTTTACCAGATACTATAATGAATTAAAGCTTTGTTTTTCTTCCTTCCTGTTTACTGTCTGCATGTTCACATCTACAGCAATTTTATAACTACTACATTTGGTCCTGCCAAAACGCAACAATTTTTACATACATGCCTTTTAAAAAGAAACTTTTAGATACGAAATATTGTTTTAAAAACATTACAATAGCATGTACTACAAATGACTATGTAATTCTGTGTAATCATGTAATGATATTGTTCAGCATTTACCTTGGGGAGCAGATTTTGTCTCCACTCTCATGTAACATTAGGAATTGTTTTTGTACAGTAGTTTATGTTGCACAGTGACGTCTTAGAGTGATTGACCGGAGGTCAGAGTTGACGCCAAGCTGTGGTGCTGTACCAAGAGTAATGCTTGACTGTCCAGTTTGTTGAGTCGGGACTAGAAAAAAATAGATTAGATTACATTAGACTTCATTGTCATTGCACATGCAGTACAAAGCAACGGAATGCAGTTAGCATCCAACCAGAAGCGCTTAAGCAGTGAATTGAGTATCTGATGAACAGTAACGGTATATACCGTACATGACATAAAATGCATGGAACTTATACATAGTGCAAATGAATGACAATGATATGATATGATATTGATGAGGGTATTTACAGACTCAAGAAGAAGAGGCGCCGGTGAGCCTTCTTGATCAGGTAGGAGCAGGTAGTTGTCCAGGAGAAGTCTTTGAAGCTGGCATTTGCAGCTGGTCACACACTCCCCAGTCACACCGATTATTAGGATGGGTGGGAGAGTGACAATATTCTTTCTGAAATCCACCATGAGTTCTTTTGTTTTTAAGGTGTTGAGCAGCAGGATATTGTCCTTGCACCCTGTAGCCAAGCGATCCAGCTCTGCCCTGTAGGCAGACTCATCTTTGTTCTTGATGAACACAAGGCCAGGGGGCCAAATCTGGCAAGCTGAATCGTTTTATGTGGCCTGCGAAAGCTTGGAAGTATTGTGCACCAATTTAGTGTTCTGCATGCAGTTCCTTATCTTTTTCAATTTAATATTATCTAATTATGCAACACATATTATTATACATTCCACAAAATGTATCGTAATTAAAATAAATATTTCAATAAATACTTGACTTATATCATCCATCAAATTTTACAATATAACAATGACAATAGATTGCAAGGTAAAACATTGGTAGCTCAGTCACCAACATATTACCGTAAAAAAAACACCATAAATTTCATGGTAAAATTCTGACAACGAGCGTGCCGGTTTTTACCACAAATGCTACAGATTTTCTTTTACAGTGTATGCAAAAAAAGATGAATGATAAAACGCTTAGGCAATTGTGTACAGTAATATTATGATAAAATGACTCCTTATACATTTATATTCAAATATTATTCAGTTACACGGCTTTCTGAGGGCAGCCATGACAGCAATGTGACCCTCAATTAAAACAAGTTTGACACCCCTGGAATAAAGGAACAGACACAACACGCAGCCTCGTGGTACACCAGTGCTCAGGCTGAGGTTGGTGGTCATCTAAGCAAACATGTTACGGTCTATTTGAAAGTCCAGTTGCAGATGGGAGCTGTGATGCCAAGATCTGTTAGTTTGGTTAGTAACTCAGACAGGATGACAGTGTTGAATGCTGAACTTAAGTATACGAACAGCATTCTGGCATAAGTGTCATGTTTGTGAAGGTGGATCAAGAGTATTTTGAGGTGCGGGGGAACAGGGGGTTACAACCAATAAATTAGCTGGGGACACCTGAAAAAGAGAAAACCAAAGATGAGTGCTTTCTATATGTACACCAGTAGGTGCTAATAATTACTGCTCATGAATCATACAGAAAACATCCATCCATCCATCCATTTTCTACCGCTTATTCCCTTTTGGGGTTGCTGGAGCCTATCTCAGCTACAATCGGGCGGAAGGCATTGTACACCCTGGACAAGTCGCTACCTCATCGCAGGGCCATAAAGAAAACAATGATGTCTATATCAAGTATCTAAAATGGCAAATTAGTCACAACTGATCACAGAAACTCTCCTGCAGAGTACCGTTATAACTAATGATAAAATGAATAAAATTGCTTCTCTTGTTGAATAAATGTTTATAAAGTAAAAGACTTTCAAAATGTGTCTGTGAATATGTATTCTCCTCATTCAGCATTTGAGCTTAATGGGGAACTGCACTTTTTTTTTTTTTTTCCCCCGCCTATTGTTCACAATCATGATAAAAGATATGATGACATATACCGTATTTTCCGCACTATAAGGCGCACCGGATTATTAGCCGCACCTTCTATGAATTACATATTTCATAATTTTGTCCACCAATAAGCCGCCCCGGACTATAAGCCGCGCCTACGCTGCGCTAAAGTGAATGTCAAAAAAACGCTGCGCTAAAGTGAATGTCAAAAAAACAGTCAGATAGTTCAGTCAAACTTTAATAATATATTGAAAACCAGCGTTCTAACAACTCTGTCCCAAAATGTACGCAAATGTGCAATCACAAACATAGTAAAATTCAAAATGGTGTAGAGCAATAAATAGCAACATAATGTTGCTCGAACGTTAATGTCACAACACACAAAATAAACATAGCGCTCACCTTCTGAAGTTATTCTTCATTCGTAAATCCTTCGAATTCTTCGTCTTTGGTGTCCGAATTGAAAAGTTGCGCAAGCGTGGGATCCAAAAATGGCCGGCTCCGCCTCGTCGAAGTCATCGGATTCAGTGTCGCTGTTGTTGTGCAGCAGTTCTGTGAATCCTGCCTTCCGGAAAGCTCGGACCACAGTTGTGACCGAAACTATCTGCCCAGGCATTTACGATCCACTGGCAGATGTTGGCGTATGTCGACCGGCGCTATCTGCCCGTCTTAGTGAAGGTGTGTTCGCCTTCGGAGCTGTGTGAAAAAAGCCACCCGGCCTCTTCGCGTAAACTTCCCTTAACCACTCGCTCATCTTTTCTTCATCCATCCATCCCTTCGAGTTAGCTTTTATGATGACGCCGGCTGGAAAGGTCTCTTTTGGATGGGTGGAAGTTAGCATGGCAAGCTAGAACCACAGTGAAGGATGACTCCTCATTCCCTGTGGTGCGAATATTTACCGTACGTGCTCCCGTTCCACAGTGCAGTTCACAGGAATATCAGTTGCTGTGAAATACGGTAGTAATCCGTGTGCGGATGGAGAGATTGCGTCTTTTTATGAACCGGATCATTGTCGCGTAGCAGGAGCCATTTTGTGGTCTTTACAGATGTAAACAGGAAATGAAACGTACGGTGATATCCGCGCGTTTTTTCTTCTTCTTCCGGGGGCGGGTGAAGCGCTTCCTGTTCTATGGGGGCGGGTGCTTTCCTTGGCGGTTGCTTGCGTAGAAGAAGAAGCGCTTCCTGTTCTACCGGGAAAAAAGATGGCGGCTGTTTACCGAAGTTGCGAGATCGAAACTTTATGAAAATTAATCGTAATAAAGCGCACCGGGTTATAAGGCGCACTGTTAGCTTTTGAGAAAATTTGTGGTTTTTAGGTGCGCCTTATAGTGCGGAAAATACGGTATTGTTGTTTTTTTTAATGCATTTTTACTTCTATTCCGCCCATAAAACCCAATAAATAACCAAGTATTAGTGATAGTATTATAAGCTCAAACGCAGATGAACTATTTATAGCCGCGCCGTGATCACAAGTTTGCGTGCAAATGTTGACATGATCGACTGATGAGCTGCTTCCTTGTTTACTTGCTCGTCAAACTTTATTACTTCCTAAACTTTATCGTATTTCAACAAGTTGCTACACTTTGACAGCCAATTGAGTGGTGGTGAGTCATTTTTCATCTAAACAGGAATATATGAACATCCTAGCAGTTGGCATCCTAATGGCCGCAGATATTGCACAGTAAGTGATGTTTTACTATGTTTGTTGGCTCTCATGAAGTCTGCAGTGCGTAATAATCAGTGATGTTGTTTAAAAAAAGAAATGAACATTGTGATGCGTTTTTGAAATTAACGTTGTCCCTGCAGTCATTCACAACTCCTCCAACACCAACATTATTGTTTTTGCACTTTTTGGCTTCTTATGAAATATTTTTTTTAAATAGATTCAATGAGAAAAATACGTAAATATTAAATGTTATCAGAAATGTGCCTGTTACTACATTACATATATACTTACATCATGTACATAAAACCTTAATGGAGGTGTTTGGATGTTTTTAAAGGCTTTATAGACATAATAGAGCAGCTCAATTGTAAGCAGACTTTTGATTGCATTTATGTAATATTAATTTTTTCTACTATATATTTTTTTGTTATGCCACTTATATATTTTTAGTTGTGAAGCACTGTTCAATATAAATATGTATTGCTCATTAATAAACGAGCTTAGACCTGGAAAAACGCTAACGTTGGATCTATCTTTATTATTTTACGGTTTTGTTGGCTACACAGCGCTCCTGAGCCTGTGTTACCCTTGCTACTGGTCCAGATTCCCCAAGGTCTGGCGCTGGTAAAAAGTGCCACTGGGTGATAGTCATTGACACACTGGAGTAGAGTGTTTTGGTACTGGCACAATGCTGGTGGATTTGAAGCAGGTCGGAAGAATAGCTTGGGTAAAAGCCAGCACACGTCTAGGGATGCCATCCTGGCAAGTGGCCTTGTGTGCGTTGATCATGCTCAGCTCTCTAAGGAAGGATGTGACGGAGGAAGTGTGGGCAGGGGCCTTATAGTCATTGATGACCTGAATGCCCTGCCACATGCGTCGGGGGTTGGAGTTGGAGAACTGTGCTCCTTTGCCTTCAGCTTGAAACAGCGCTTGGCCTTCTTGATGAAAATGAACTGAAACACGTCTAACACAACATTGGCAGCTTCTGCATATTTTCATTTGGCAAATTTTGGCTGCATGCCGCAGAGGCTGTCTGCGGCTTGTGTGATGCTATAAAAAGTAATATCACGATGCTCCCATGTTATGGTCAAAATTGTATTAAATGCAGCAAACAATAATGGTGACTTTACAGGCATTAATGATTTGCGTGCTATGACCAGGGCCGACTTAACCTCCGCAACGTGACATCACTTCCGCTCTTAGCGCCTTCAAAATAAGAGCTCAAGGCATATACTGTATAACAGCGCATAACAGGAACTTAACATCACAAAGAGGAAAGCCCATGAAAATAGGTTACAAAAGTTATTTAATAAGAAGCCAAAAAGTGCAAAAACAATAATGTTCGTGTTGGAGGAGTTGTGAATTAGGTACACTTGCAGTTTGCAGGTGTATCTGCACAGCAGACCAGCAGTTAGTCGAGTCATTGCGCAATCCATGTTGCGGCACTGAGTGACGTGCCTCAACTGGCTGCTGTTCACCGCACCTTCTCTTCTCAGTATTTGAACGGCAAATGTGAAAATTCAGCGATTTTGAATAAAAATAATCTAAAACTGGTGAAGTTAAATGAAAAATAACTTTATAGTATAATCACTGGATACATATAACAATTTTTTTTGTCCCTGCAGTCATTCACAACTCCTCCAACACCAACATTATTGTTTTTGCACTTTTTGGCTTCTTATGAAATATTTTTTTAAAATAGATTCAATCTTGCACGTGGAAAGTTTAAGTGTGGGCTTTAGTTGATATAACAATTCTACGGCGGGGGTGCAGGAAGCGAGCCTCAGCCAGTGCGTCTTTTGCAGCCGTTTTATGATCGCTCAGCACAAGAAATACTTTACACACATACAGTTGTTGACAAAATACACTGTACATTATATACCTCAGCTAACTAAACTATGGAAATGTATAATATAGTTCATATAGCAATACAATCTCACTGCACAGCAGGCCAGCAGTTAGCCGAGTCATTGCGCAATCCATGTTGCGGCACTGAGTGACGTGCCTCAACTGGCTGCTGTTCACCGCACCGTCTCTTCTCAGTATTTGAACGGCAAATGTGAAAATTCAGCGATTTTGAATAAAAATAATCTAAAATTGGTGAAGTTAAATGGAAAATAACTTTATAGTATAATCACTGGATACATATAACAATTTAATTTTTTTTTTTTCTTTTTTTTTTTTTTTTCTTTCCATGATGGCGGGGCGTACATACAGTATATTCCCCCAAATATAGATCGATCACTCTGTTCTAAGAGAGCACTGTTTGTTGGTTCAATGTCCATAATTGAACAAGTTTAGATTGTGTTATGTTGTTTCTTTATGGAGAAAGACGTTAATGTCTCTTGTATTCAAGCTAGCATTTAAGTTAACGAGCTTGCGCCAGCCCGTCCGTAAGTTTATCAAAATGCAGCTATCAATTATGTTTTTTTTGATAATTTTTCAGTAATACTGTCACGGTTATCAAGAATAATGTTTATCGTTATATCTGTGACGATCTGTCACTTCACTTCCGGTGGTGGTTTCTTGTGTGGTGTTTGTTACCTGTCGGCGCTCTTAGTTTTGTTCCCCTTCCTGCTTGTCTCCCTGAGTGCTCGTTTCCCTCACCTGTCCCTGATTGGCAGCCTGGCACACCTGGTTGCAGTTGCCAATCAGGCGGCTATTTATGCCTGCCTCGCCTGTTCCTCAGTGCTCGAGGATTATGTTAGGACCGTTTGCATGCATGACTGCTCTTCCTATGTTTGTGAGTATATTAAAAGACTCTTACCTGCTCATCGCTCTCCTGTTTCCTGCATCTTGGGGTCACAATTACCTAAGGCTGCAGCTAACGATTATTTTTCTATCGATTAATCTATAGATTATTTTTTTCGATTAATCGGTTAATCTATAGATTATTTTTTTCGATTAATCTATAGATTATTTTTCCTTTTACCGATTATTTTTTTATTTAAAATGAAGATGAAAAAATAAATGTAGGCCAGTTTTTTCAAAAGGCATGGCTTTTATTTACAAAAAAAAAAGTATGGCCACTCAGTCAACATTGACAACAACATGACAAAATATTCTGTAACAATGTAAACATTTAAAACTTTAACATTTAACAAAATTAAAAGTAGCTTATTTGCTTTTTAATGTGCAAATATAAAAGTAAACATCCAGTGCAAATCTTAATATTCTGCAATAGTATAAGCATTTCTAAAGTAAAAGTATTGCTTATTTTGCTTTAAAATGTGCAAAAATAAAGATAAACATCCAATTCAAAAAAGTGCAAAACGGAAATTTTCTGTAACAACAGTGTAAACATTTCAACAAAAGTAAAAGTATTGCTTATTTGCTAAAATGTGCAAAAATAAAGATAAACATCCAATACAAAAAAGTGCAAAACTAAATATTCTGTAACAACAGTGTAAACATTTCAACAAAAGTAAAACTTTTGCTTATTTTGCTTAATAACACAACAATGATAGTATGATTAAAGTGAAAGTTAATTGTTCGTTTGTACATAGTATACGTAACTGTTAATGTTGTAAAAGGTATTTGCACAACTAATTAACGTTAGCGTTAAAGAGGACCGCGTCTTTGTAAACACTGAACAGGCACGCCAAACTCTCCTCTCAGAGCGAAACGGTGCTTTAGTTTATGAATTTACAACGCAGATACAAATGACACATTCATGTTTTTGTGTAATGATGACAACGTATACTCACGCGGACGATTGACTAGTTGATGGTGATGGCAAGAACGCTGCCGTTGTGCTGCTATGATAGGCCATTTCCGCTCGACACAGTGTGCATACAACAACATTATTAGCAGAGGTGGGTAGAGTAGCCAGAAATTGTACTCAAGTAAGAGTACTGTTACTTTAGGGATTTATTACTCAAGTAAAAGTAAGGAGTAGTCACCCAAATATTTACTTGAGTAAAAGTAAAAAGTATGTTGTGAAAAAACTACTCAAGTACTGAGTAACATACACACACATATCATATATATATATATATATATATACAGGTAAAAGCCAGTAAATTAGAATATTTTGAAAAACTTGATTTATTTCAGTAATTGCATTCAAAAGGTGTAACTTGTACATTATATTTATTCATTGCACACAGACTGATGCATTCAAATGTTTATTTCATTTAATTTTGATGATTTGAAGTGGCAACAAATGAAAATCCAAAATTCCGTGTGTCACAAAATTAGAATATTACTTAAGGCTAATACAAAAAAGGGATTTTTAGAAATGTTGGCCAACTGAAAAGTATGAAAATGAAAAATATGAGCATGTACAATACTCAATACTTGGTTGGAGCTCCTTTTGCCTCAATTACTGCGTTAATGCGGCGTGGCATGGAGTCGATGAGTTTCTGGCACTGCTCAGGTGTTATGAGAGCCCAGGTTGCTCTGATAGTGGCCTTCAACTCTTCTGCGTTTTTGGGTCTGGCATTCTGCATCTTCCTTTTCACAATACCCCACAGATTTTCTATGGGGCTAAGGTCAGGGGAGTTGGCGGGCCAATTTAGAACAGAAATACCATGGTCCGTAAACCAGGCACGGGTAGATTTTGCGCTGTGTGCAGGCGCCAAGTCCTGTTGGAACTTGAAATCTCCATCTCCATAGAGCAGGTCAGCAGCAGGAAGCATGAAGTGCTCTAAAACTTGCTGGTAGACGGCTGCGTTGACCCTGGATCTCAGGAAACAGAGTGGACCGACACCAGCAGATGACATGGCACCCCAAACCATCACCCAACCATGCAAATTTTGCATTTCCTTTGGAAATCGAGGTCCCAGAGTCTGGAGGAAGACAGGAGAGGCACAGGATCCACGTTGCCTGAAGTTTAGTGTAAAGTTTCCACCATCAGTGATGGTTTGGGGTGCCATGTCATCTGCTGGTGTCGGTCCACTCTGTTTCCTGAGATCCAGGGTCAACGCAGCCGTCTACCAGCAAGTTTTAGAGCACTTCATGCTTCCTGCTGCTGACCTGCTCTATGGAGATGGAGATTTCAAGTTCCAACAGGACTTGGCGCCTGCACACAGCGCAAAATCTACCCGTGCCTGGTTTACGGACCATGGTATTTCTGTTCTAAATTGGCCCGCCAACTCCCCTGACCTTAGCACCATAGAAAATCTGTGGGGTATTGTGAAAAGGAAGATGCAGAATGCCAGACCCAAAAACGCAGAAGAGTTGAAGGCCACTATCAGAGCAACCTGGGCTCTCATAACACCTGAGCAGTGCCAGAAACTCATCGACTCCATGCCACGCCGCATTAACGCAGTAATTGAGGCAAAAGGAGCTCCAACCAAGTATTGAGTATTGTACATGCTCATATTTTTCATTTTCATACTTTTCAGTTGGCCAACATTTCTAAAAATCCCTTTTTTGTATTAGCCTTACACAATATTCTAATTTTGTGACACACGGAATTTTGGATTTTCATTTGTTGCCACTTCAAATCATCAAAATTAAATGAAATAAATATTTGAATGCATCAGTCTGTGTGCAATGAATAAATATAATGTACAAGTTACACCTTTTTAATGCAATTACTGAAATAAATCAAGTTTTTCAAAATATTCTAATTTACTGGCTTTTACCTATATATATATATATATATATATATATATATATATATATATACATATACATACATTGATATATACAGTATATAATTTATATTTATTTATTTTGCCGTTTTTGTTTACATGTTAAAGGTGTTTTAATAATTATACATGCATGTTTAACATATAGATTCCTTTCTTTCATGAAGACAAGAATATAAAGTTGGTGTATTACCTGATTCTGATGACTTGCATTGATTGTAATCAGACAGTAGTGCTGCACGTCCACGTTTTCAAATGGAGGAGAAAAAAAGTTCCTCCTTTCTGTCTAATACCACATGAAAGTGGTTGTTTTTTGGCATCTTATTTGTCCACCTTCCATATTCATTTTTATACCCTTTACAAGAAATACATTGGCGGCAAACTCCGTAGCTTGCTAGCTTGTTTGCGCTGGCTTTCGGAGACTCTTTTTTTGAAAGCGCAAGCGCGATGGAGCGGGACTTTTATTGTGAAGACAGGAACTGTGCAGTCAGTCTTTAGGCTTTTGACGGGGTGTACGGTTGAAATACGGTCTTTTTTCCTTCACACTTTTGATTGATTGATTGATTGGAACTTGTATTAGTAGATTGCACAGTACAGTGCATATTCCATACAATTGACCACTAAATGGTAACACCCGAATAACTTGTTTCAACTTGTTTAAGTCAGGTCATGTGACCCCTGGCTCTGTTTGATTGGTCCAACGTCACCAGTGACTGCATCTGATTGGTGGAACGAAGTGAACGTCACCAGTAAGGCAGGCACTTTGAAGGTCTGTCTGACAGACCAAAACAAACAAAGCGTGCATTAACAGATCGATAAAAATTAGTAGCGAGCTGAATGTAGATAAAAGTAGCGGAGTAAAAGTAGCGTTTCTTCTTAGGCCGTTTATTGAAATACTCCCACACTTTTGACGACTTTTGGCGTGTTTTTTTCCCTTTGCTCGCACCGCTCGCATCGTCTGCTTTGCGCTCCGCCATGACGGTAGTGTGACGTAAATATGCGACGCGTCGACGAACAAAAACGTCCTCGACGTATTTACGTAACCGATGACGTCGACTACGTCGACGCGTCGTTTCAGCCCTACAATTACCGCAGCCATGTGGGTTCCCGACAATATCCCTGGTCTAAATAAGGTAATTTAAAGGCCTACTGAAAACCACTACTACCGACCACGCAGTCTGATAGTTTATATATCAATGATGAAATCTTAACATTGCAACACATGCCAATACGGTCGGGTTAGCTTACTAAAGTGCAATTTTATATTTCGTGCGGAATATCCTGCTGAAAACGTCTCGGTATGATGACGCCTGCGCGTGACGTCACGGATTGTAGTGGACATTTTGGGACAGCATGGTGGCCAGCTATTAAGTCGCTTGTTTTCATCGCAAAATTCCACAGTATTCTGTACATCTGGGTTGGTGAATCTTTTGCAATTTGTTCAATGAACAATGGAGACAGCAAAGAAGAAAGCTGTAGGTGGGAAGCGGTGTATTGCGGCAGGTGTTGTGCCGGATAACGCACCCCCGCCGTAGAATACACCCCCTGACTGTTGTGCCGGATAACACAGCCGGTGTTTCATTGTTTACATTCCCGGAAGATGACAGTCAAGCTTTACCATTGGCCTGTGGAGAACAGGGACAACAGAGACTCTTACCAGGAGGACTTTGAGTTGGATACGCAGACGCGGTACTGTGAGTACGCATGCAGCTGCGGCTTCCAAACATTTGATCGCTTGCCCGTACGTGCGTGCCGCTATGTGCATGTCACGTACGTAACTTTGGGGACTTTGGGGAAATATATGTGCTGTATGAACTTTGGGGAGATGAACGGTACTTTGGGCTGTGGGATTGAGTGTGTTGTGCAGGTGTTTGAGTTGTATTGGCGGGTTATATGGACGGGAGGGGGGAGGTGTTTGTTATGCGGGATTAATTTGTGGCATATTAAATATAAGCCTGGTTGTGTTGTGGCTAATAGAGTATATATATGTCTTGTGTTTATTTACTGTTTTAGTCATTCCCAGCTGAATATCAGGTCCCACCCGCCTCTCACAGCATCTTCCCTATCTGAATCGCTCCCACTGCCCTCTAGTCCTTCACTCTCACTTTCCTCATCCACGAATCTTTCATCCTCGCTCAAATTAATGGGGAAATCGTCGCTTTCTCGGTCCGAATCGCTCTCGCTGCTGGTGGCCATGATTGTAAACAATGTGCGGATGTGAGGAGCTCCACAACCTGTGACGTCGCGCGCATATCGTCTGCTACTTCCGGTACAGGCAAGGCTTTTTTATCAGCGACCAAAAGTTGCGAACTTTATCGTCGATGTTCTCTACTAAATCCTTTCAGCAAAAATATGGCAATATCGCGAAATTATCAAGTATGACACATAGAATGGACTTGCTATCCCCGTTTAAATAAGAAAATCGCATTTCAGTAGGCCTTTAATAGCGCTGCAGATGACCAGTTAAATTTGGGGGATTTTGAAATCCACACGATATTTCACTTACTCTTGCTTTCCAAACAAATTCATCCCATCTAATTATTTAAGTATGGTGTGCATGCTCATCCTGACTTGCTGTCATGTTGGTTTCAGCTTCCCCCGAAAATGTCCCTTTATCAGCGCAGCCACACAGATACCGCTCACCGCCTCTTGCCAGCTTATCTTCCTTCAACCGTTAATTAGACGCAAGTGCAGCAATTACACTCGAAATATCCCGAGCAACAAAGACAGAAAAGACACTCCACCCTGCCTCACCCTGGCCTTAAAACTGGACCGGCTCCCACAAATGAAGTCAATAAGGAAAAGGGCTGATTGGAAGGAAAATGAAGTAGGAAGATAGCGGCGCAACACAAAGTACACAGCGCTTAGATAAGACTCGATTGTCTGTTTTAATTGCTTTGTCTCTCTGGAGAGGAGCCCCAAATCTGAAAGGTTTTAGATTATGAGGCTCTTGCTGTACGTGTCTGTACGTTTGTGCATTCTGCCTCCAGGAGTGTATGTATTGCTTGCCACCTACACTGGTATCAATGCACTTGACCTAAAAGTTGGAACCTGTTGCAGGTGAGAGTATTATCGGTGTAAAGACATGATTTGGATATGCTCCTGTATCGGTTTACCCCTTACTCTTGTAACGAACTAAGTGGCTGGTAAGTATCCATTGGATGGTAACTGTATGCGCGACACTCTGCTGCCTTTGACAGTGTCTGAAAAGGCCCATGGGGGTTGCATGCCCTCACCACTTGCATATCGGGCTGCTGTGCGAACAGCTGACGAGGCAGCAACAAGGATACAGGCAACCATCTGGCGCTGTCGGGGGTCCAGATTCTCTCTGTCGCAGTTCAACCAGAACTGCACAACTCTGGCATGGAAAGAGGAAAAGTAAACAGGATTTCCGACGACACCAATCCCAAAAGGTCCTTGTCTTCAGTTCACTGGGAGTTGCTGATCTGCAAGCAAGAAAGGAGGCCAACATGTCAAGGCCTTTAACGTGACTGGTTTGATTTTGTAAAAGACGATTTTAGGGTGTTTTAATTTACCTTTCTTTGGAAGGACATACTTTAGATGAGACCAGAATGTTTCAAACAAGAACAACCCTTTACCCCTTTCAAATATTACTTTTCCACATTCTACTCATTTACCGTTATTGGTGGCACCCGCGGCGGGTTGTGCTAGGACACCATTATTGCATACATGTGATACAGATCTAAAAGTTTAGTTATTTGACAAATTGTCGGTGACTAAGGGCAAATAAGTGGGGGTGCTAAAAAACGTTGGTTCACATCCGGAATTGCGATTTTTATTTTTACCAGATTCTAAATTGATTCATAATTTTATGTAATTTATTTTAAGAATGTATTTCTAAAAATATGTTTTTAGGCCATCTCCACACTTACAGCAAATATACATCAACAGTAATGAGGAGCTTTTGTAATCTAAAGAAAATTCATAATGTTCCTATGTATGTGCAGGCTGCTTTTAGAGATTATGTACACGTCATTGTACATTTAGTTTATTAAAATAAACAATTTATTAACCATCAATCAATCAATGTTTATTTATATAGCCCTAAATCACAAGTGTCTCAAAGGGCTGCACAAGCCACAACGACATCCTCGATTCAGATCCCACATTAACAGAGGTGTAATGCCACCAGGTCAGCTGTGGCTCCGCTTTCAGGCTTCTGGTTGGACAAACTACATATGACAGCTGGTGTATGCGTTTGTGTGTAGACATAGACAGTTTTGAAACTACACTTGTGTGGATGGTAACCATTATAACTCCGGATATGCGTTCTTGAAACTCTACTTGTTCGGGTGGACATGGCCTTATCCACTGACGCATTTAAGGCCACACATAAAGTGTAAATTCCAGGTCTTTACACGATGACTCACCAATCAGATGTGTGCTTATTCTACTGTCATTTATTAAAAGTGTTCATTTATGGATATTACTCATGAAATGCTGCTACGAGATTACAGAAATGCTCATAAAAAAATATATTTTGAAGACAGAAAGTTAAAGGAATGCACACTTTATCCTATGCTTACATCTAATTGTGCAACATGAAAGTGTTTTAAGGGGAACCATTTCTTAAAAGGGATTCAGATTATGCAGGCGAGATTATCATGTCGGGCAGTTGACACAGGGGGATAGCACTCACAGCCAAGGACAAACAAATGCGGGCTTCGCTACACATCTTAAAATGCAGCCTGGAACTCTTTCAACTTTTGGTTAGCTACATATGTGGGAGATGTACATTTGATAATTTTGTTTTACATCAGTGAATATGCTAACCTAGCATGATGTTGATATTTAAATGTGACTGTAATGATAGCACTGTAGCCAACATAGCTATGCTAATGTTGCTATAATTTGTGTCCTCCTGTCTCATTGCTTTGTTGTGTCTTGTATTGAATGTAGGGCTACAACGATTTGTTGGCTTCGATTATAAAAATTAATCAACAAAGATGTGTTATTGTCAACGAGCTGCTTAATAAAGTTATGATTTTACGGCGTGGCTCAGATGGTGGGACGGCCGTGCCAGCAACTTGAGGGTTCCTTGTTCGTATCCAGCTTCTGCCATTCTATTCATGGCTGTTGTGTCCTTGGGCAAGACATTTCACAAACCTTGCTCTTGATGTGTCGTGGTTTGCGCCATCAGGGTGTGAATGTGTGTGTGAATGGGTGAATGTAATGTTTAATGTAAGAGCTTTGGGGATCGTTTCTGGTATAGTAAAGTTAAGTTAGAGTTAAGTTAAAATACCAATGATTGTCACACACACACTAGGTGTGGTGAAATTTGTCCTCTGCATTTGACCCATCCCCTTGTTCACCCCCTGGGAGGTGAGGGGAGCAGTGGGCAGCAGCGGTGCCACGACCGGGAATCATTTTTGGTGATTTAACCCCCAATAACAACCCTTGATGCTGAGTGCCAAGCAGGGAGGTACCGTAATGGGTCCCATTTTTATAGTCTTTGTTATGACTCGGCCGGGGTTTGAACTCACAACCTACCGATCTCAGGGCAGACACTCTAACCACTAGGCCAATGAGTCGGCTAAAGTACCATATAAATACAGACGATTTACCATTTATAATTGATTGACCACCAAAAATGTTCTTGTTTACACTATTATTCCTCTAGGTCATTAATTGCAGCTAAATAACCTTAACAATATTAGATAAAAAAAAATAGTTCTGCACTGAATGTCATGTTTACAGGACATCTTGCACTGTAAGTCTATTGATTTATTTTTTGCTCTGGTTATTTACTTGTACAAATCCAGCTTCTGCCGTCTGAGTCACTACTGTTGTGTTCTTGGGCAAAACACTTCATCCACCTTGCCGGCAGTGCAACACACACTGGTTTGAGAGGAGTAAACACAACTGTTCCTCAGTAATTTGCTTTATTTGTTACAATTTAAATTAATATAATACTGTAACAACTTGCTGGTGTTGATGTTTGTGTTTGCGTGTTGTTGACGTTCGGAATTCCCATGGTCATGAATTTACTGCGCCGGAAGGTGATTGGCAAAGAATTAGGAAGTGTTGTTGTCGGGTCGTTTCCAACAAAAGAAAACGTGTGTCCAGTAGGAAAGAATATACCGGAATTCAGCCTGTGTTAGCAATAAAAGTTTAAAATACTGTCAGACTTTGTATGTACTTCTTCTGGACATGTCCAAAAAGGAGTAGGAAGAAGCAGTGCTTATTTAATCCTACCCCTTTTCCACTTCATATGAATTACTTAGACATATGTTCACTCCCTGTACTCTCTATGTACACATTTCAAACATTTTACACATTACAATCGGTGTGGTGTTAATACAACAGTTTTTTTCATAACAAGGTATGTCACTTGTGATGAGATAAATGATAGCTCCTTTTTTTTTTAACTTAAGTTCAAGACATTTACCAGTATTCTGTTATGATCCGTTGCCTGGATCATAGTTTATTTACGTTTATTTAGATTGTGATTCACTTGTGGTTTCAATTCTGTTTTCAGCACCTTTGAGTTTGTGTTTTGGTTGTCATGGGTGCTGATGGTTTTCACCTACCTCTGATTAGTGTTCGGCATGCTCACCTGCTGCCGTGCACCAATCAGATTGCTATTTAGTCCTGCCTTTTCGCCTCGCTCATCCTGGTGCTTTTGTTTGCTCCAATGCAACTCCTTGTGTTTCTTGAGCTAAATTCCGCCTTAGTTTTTCCTGGGTAGCTATCCCGTTAGCTTCCAGTGCTATATGCACGTTTGTTTTGTATTGTTTCCCTTCTTCTTCCCTGCAAGCTGCTTCCTGTCGTTCTGCCGCATCCTAAAAGGACGACCCCGGCATCATCATGCCCCGGTACCGTTACATATTCTTCTCTTTTGCACTTTGTAAACACGTATAGTTTGAACAGCTTCTTAAAGTTGAGTTCTTGAATTTGCATGTCTTTACTCTTTGGATTATTTCTTCTTTTGTTACATTTTTGAGAAACATTGAGTTGGGATTTCTGTCTATTGTGTCACATGAGTCCTCTGCTGACCCGGGATCTGGTATTCTTGACTCTAGATTTGGTCCAATATTTACATAGTAACTTTTAAAGTACTACGCTACTTTATGCATATTATGAATTTGTATGTTTCCTACTAAAAAGTGTTTAGGGTAATCCTTCCTGGCATCGTTTTTAATTATACTCTTTAGGATGCCCCATGTTACACTTATGTTGTTTTTGTTTTTATCTAATCATTGATTATAATATACTTTTTTACATGTTTGTAATATTCTAGTTTGCTTGTTCTTATATGTTTTGTACTTGTTCTCTGTCTCTATAGTTTTTTGTAATATAGATGTTCTATACAATGTATTCTTCCTGTTACATGCCTTATTTACTGCTTTTGTCATCAATGGTTAGTTGTTTTTCTGATTATTTCACAGTTGTTTCCATATGATGGGATAAGTTGATTGGGAACACTAAATTGGCCCGAGTCTGTGAATGTGAATGGTTGTCTATCTGTGTTGGACCTGCAATGAGGTGGCGACTTGTCCAGAGTGTACGCTGCCTTCCGCCCAGGTTCAGCTGGGATAGGCTCCAGCAACCCCGCCACCCGAGCGGAACACACTGTAAAAAATGGATGGATGGAAGTTGAAGCTTGGACAGTATGGCATCTATTATGTTGGAAAAGTGCTGAGTTCTAGTGTGTATGTAAAAAGGGGCTAAAGTACACATGGCGATTATTGGCGATACACACAGTTCATTAGCATCAAAGCGTCCTCAAACATTTAAAAAAATATCTAACTTCCTATACAATATTGTGAGAACCGCTAGGTCGTTTGATCATTTACTGATTTAATTTTCTCTGGGCCAAGCGCTTGGGTTTATTCTCGTCCATTTCTCTCCAGTAGCTAATAAGAAGACGTCCTGACTTGTCACTCTTGTCAGAGTAGTCCTACAATCAGCTTAAAGAGAAAAGATGGAATATAGTCAAAGTATGTGCCCGCTGATGCACTTTCATGAGGGATTTACACGTATCTCCAGTCTTAGGTGCTGATAAGGCAGGTCACTCTACTCTCCCTTTCTCTAACTCAAATGTCAGAAGGGGCGCTACAGCAAGTCCTTTCTGCCTAAAGCAATCAAACTTCATAATTCACATGTAGCTTCCAGAAACATCATGCACCGATTTTGATTTATCTGAATTATTTTTTAGACGTCCTTTTATATAAGTTTGTATGTTTTATGTTTTTTACGCTAAGGCAGACACATTTCCTTTTTTTTAAGGATTATTAAAGTGTATCTATTGTTGGAAATGGGGTTCTTGAAAAACATTAACAAATTGTTTTTCAGAAACCCTGTACTTTATTTATCAATGCAGTATTGGGTTTTGGAAACACCCTCAGTCTCCCACTGGATAAGGGACGTACTAGCAAACCTGAAGCTCGAGAAAATAAGATATACATTACGACAGTGGTTCTCAAATGGGGGTACGCGTACCCCTGGGGGTACTTGAAGGCAGGGCCGGCCCGTGGCATAGGCCGTATAGGCAAATGCTAAGGGCGCCGTCCACCAGGGGGCGCCACGCCAGTGCCACAAATGTTGGAGAAAAAATAAATAAAATAAAAGTTGGTACTATTATTTCTAAATACAAAAAATAATCCCACGTTAATTAAAATGCAAAGTAAAGCCTATTTAATAGAAATATTATTTGTTACAACATTAGGCCCCCCACCCCACCCCCCTACTCCCCGCACGGTGCGCCCCTCCCTTCCCGTATCATGACTCTTTTTGGACGTCACCACATCAAAAAATCAACACAAGATGTCAAAACGGCCAAAACTGTCAGGTGCCCAGGGAAGAAAAAAGAGAAAAGAAGAGGAGGAGAAACGAGAAAAGACAGAGGTAGCAGGTAGGTAACGTTAGCCTACATGAAATGATTTGTCTGTTACAGAATGTGATAGTAACCTGGCTTTTTAGCATTAAGCTAATGTCACATGATTCGGCAATTGCTAATCTATAATCTGTTTTAACATCGGGTTAATATTGTGGAGGGGGCTAAATTGTTATGGAAAATAATAATGTAACGTTAGGTAATTACAGTACTCCCACCTTACATTCCTTAGGGACAATTGTATTAGATCTTTTAAGCAGGTGTTTTTTGTTTACATTGTTATTGCCTTCTGGTTAGCTAATGTTTGCCCTGCAGGTAATAGTCACTTTTCCACCCCTTTATATATTAGATATAGTTGTAAGTAAAAAAAAAAAGGTCAAAGACAAAGCTATTCGGTTTCTTGTGAGTATATACACTTCACTGCCGATGTGGGGGGGCGCCACCTAAAATCTTGCCTAGGGCGCCAGATTGGTTAGGGCCGGGCCTGCTTGAAGGTATGCCAAGGGGTACGTTAGATTTTTTTTAAATATTCCAAAAATAGCAACAATTCAAAAATCCTTTATAAATATATTTATTGAATAATACTTCAACAAAATATGAATGTAAGTTCATAAACTGAACATCAAATCAAGTAGGCTATTCCATTCATTACAATGCAACAATGCAATATTCAGTGTTGACAGCTAGATTTTTTGTGGACATGTTCCATAAATATTGATGTTAAAGATTTCTTTTTTTGTGAAGAAATGTTTAGAATTAAGTTCATGAATCCAGATGGATCTCTATTACAATCCCCAAAGAGGGCACTTTAAGTTAATGATTACTTCTATGTGTAGAAATCTTCATTTATAATTGAATCACTTGTTTATTTTTCAACAAGTTTTTAGTTATTTTTATATCTTTTTTTCCAAATAGTTCAAGAAAGACCACTACAAATGAGCAATATTTTGCACTGTTATACAATTTAATAAATCAGAAACTGATGACATAGTGCTGTATTTTACTTCTTTATCTCTTTTTTCAACCAAAAATGCTTTGCTCTGATTAGGGGGTACTTGAATTTAAAAAATGTTCACAGAGGGTACATCACTGAAAAAAGGTTGAGAACCACTGCATTACGGGGCTCTGAAAACAAGTTTTTTAAAGTGTGGAGACCTTTTTTGACTTTTTTTGACCAATCCTCTACACAAGTGCAGGAAGAGCCCTAGATATGTACCTAAATATGACTGCCGACGTTTCAGGCCTTGTCATGCTGCTTCTACATTATGTTTCAGTTTTCAATTACTTTGTTTTAAGTGCCTTGTACTGAACTTTATTTATTTATTTATTTTTTTTTTTTTACTCCGGGTACTTTTGTACTCTTACTTTTGTTTTTTGTTTTGAGTGACAGCAGGGGTAGGGGATGAAGAGGGTTTGAATATGTTGTTAATGTGAATGTGAAATCAATAAAAAGAACTATGAAAGAAAGAAACCCTGTTGTTATGTATGTTGTCTTCTCCCTGCCTTCTCTATTGGTTTTCTCAGTTTCTTCCACAGTCTTTTGTCCCCAACGAGGCACACCTGCTGCTAATCATCTCCGGGTAGTATTTAAGCGCGTCTCCACCAGCTGGTCCCCGCCGGTTATTCTTCCTGAACTCTACTCTGACATGTGTTACCTTGACTCAGCTTCCCTGGTATGTTGCCTTCACATATTTCTGTTATATTGACCTTGTTGTGTTTTTGTTTTTCTAGCCACCTTGTTTTAGAGGACTAGTTTTTTGCCACGCTGTGTGCGTTCCTGACCTTGGTTCCGCCAACCTCTGAAAGAGACTCCTTTTGTTAGATTTTCCATGGTGTGCACTTTTTGCCCCATCATCCTTAGTTACCATTTTTGGACTTATTAAATATTTTCATTTGTTATCGCTTCCCTTGCCTCCATTCTCCGCATCCCGGGGTCCACCCTTGAACTCTATCCTAACATAATAACCGGCCATTTCAAAATGCACCTCGCAGAGACGGACCCAGTAAAGCGGGAACTGCAACAACAGGCTATTCGCCTGGGGCAACAAGAGGAACAATTTGGCTTACTTAGTGCGTGCGTCAACGCCATGACGGAACGCCAAGATGCCCGCCTCGACACATTGGAGCGACAGCTAAGTAGCGTACTCACCGCTCTGCACGCCATGTCTCCCCCCACGGCCGTTCCAGCAACCCCGCAGTTACCGCCACGTCCTGAAGATACTCCTTTCCCTAGAGACACTCCTCCTGCCGCCTGTCCACCACTCTCGAAGCCTGAGCGTTTCTCCGGCGAGTCAGGTGATGTACAAACTTTTCTCACCCAATGTGAGATCTATTTCAAACTTTTGCCCGCGTCCTTTCCGTCAGAAAGAGCGCGCGTGGCGTTTATCTTGACCCACATGAGTGGCCGGGCGTCTGCTTGGGCCACCGCAGAGTGGGTGCGTCAGTCACCCGTGTGCGCCTCATACGCCGCCTTCTCCAAGGCTTTAAAGAGCATTTTCCAACGCGGGAGGCCAGGGCGTGAGGCGGCGCGATCGTTGTTGCGTCTGCAACAAGGGCAGCGCAGCGTCACGGACTTCGCCATTGAATTTCGTAGACTGGCGGCGGAAAGTGAATGGCCCACTTCCGCATTGGTGGACGTTTTCTCCCTAGGCCTTGCAGATAAGGTCCGGAGACTTATGATTCCGCTCAAAACTCCCGATAGCCTCGACGAGCTGGTCGCTACGGCAGTGGAGGTGGAGACTCGCCTCGTTGACTGGGAGACAGATAGACTCCGACAGCAAGGATGGCGCTCATCTGCATATAATGGGAGTGGCCATGGAAGGCATCAAATTACTGCCGCACCGATACCCATTATCGATGCAGTATCGATATCACGAGAGGACGAACCAATGCATTTAGGAGGATCTCGCTTGACTCAAGCGGAGAGGGATCGTCGCTTTCGCCTCCATCTTTGTCTGTATTGTGGAGAGGCCGATCATCGCCTGAACCGCTGCCCTCATCGTCCAGCTCGCCATCGTTCTCAAGCATCACCTCCTCGCACCCGAGCTCCACCCACTCGCCACACCCAAGCAACACATGCGCCAGCGACCGCTCCTGCTCCTCTACCGCCCTCTACAGGTCAGACTCTATCACGACTTCAACTCACTGGCATACTCACCTGGGATAAGGATAAGCATTTTGACATTTGTGCTCTTATTGACTCTGGTTCTGATGACAATTTTATTGATGAAGCACTTGTTAAGCGTTTGGCCATTCCCATTTCCAAATTACACAGACCTAGGGTGGTCCGATCCCTCGACGGGGGCCACCTAGCGAGCGTTACTCATCAGACTGAACCATTAAGGCTAAAATTATCTGGTAACCATTTTGAGTCTATTTGTTTTCTCGTCATTCCCTCTCGCTCGGCTCCTGTTGTGCTTGGTCTTACCTGGCTAGCTCTGCATAATCCCCATATTGACTGGGTCAAGACAAAGGTCATTAATTGGGGAAATTTTTGTCACACACATTGTCTCCAATCCGCATGCCCTCGCATCGGACCCGCACGTGTCGTTACCCCAGAGATCATAGATTTGTCGGTTGTCCCCACAAATTACCATGATCTTAAGGAGGTCTTCAGTAAGGACCGCGCATTGTCACTACCACCACACCGTCCCTATGACTGCTCTATTAATCTACTCCCGGGTGCTACACTTCCTTCGTCCCGTCTTTATAATATTTCTAAACAAGAACGAGAGTCACTAGAGGACTATATCACCATCATCCCTCCATCACAAGTGCTGGGAGCTATACAGTGGGACATCGAGAGTCGCGTGACAGAGACACTCAAGAAGGTTCCTTCTCCTCAGAACTGTCCTCAGGGTCGTTTATTTGTCATTCCAGAACTCCGTCCGGAGGTCTTGAACTGGGCCCACAACTCCAAGATCGCCTGCCACCCAGGCATTACTCGTACGACTTACCTCCTAGCCCAACACTTCTGGTGGCCTACTCTCAGAACTGACGTGACGGAGTACATAGCTGCCTGTTCCACCTGTGCCCGCAATAAGGCTTCTCATCGGGCACCAGCTGGCCTTCTACGGCCACTTCCCATACCCTCCCGCCCATGGTCCCACGTGGCGTTGGACTTCATCACAGGACTTCCCCCATCTAATGGCAACACCGTAATATTGACAGTGGTGGACCGCTTTTCCAAGATGGCACATTTCATTCCCCTTCCCAAGTTGCCCTCGGCACTCGAGACTGCAGAATTACTAACACGCCAGGTTTTCCGGCTGCATGGTATCCCGGTGGATGTAGTCTCGGACAGGGGACCACAATTTTCTTCGGCAGTTTGGAAGGCTTTCTGCAATTCGTTGGGAGCATCACCGAGCCTCTCTTCTGGATACCACCCACAGACTAACGGTCAGACGGAGCGCACCAATCAGGATCTGGAGGCTGCCATCCACTGCGTTTGCCACCAGCAGCCGGCCTCCTGGGCGTTCAGTCTATCTTGGATTGAGTACGCCCACAATACTCTCATCAGCTCGGCTACAGGTATGTCTCCTTTCCACTCTGCCTACGGGTACCAACCTCCTGCCTTTCCTTCCCTGGAATCTGAGGTCGCCGTTCCATCGGTTGCTGTCCACCTACGCCGTGCACGTCTAGCCTGGCAGAACACACGGTCCGCACTGGCACGCACCTCGGAGCGCAACCAGCGTCTTGCCAACCGCCACCGCAGCACAGCTCCGGATTACAAGCCTGGTCAGAAGGTATGGCTGTCATCTCGTGACTTACCTCTCCAAGTTTCCTCCAAGAAACTGCAGCCACGTTTTATTGGACCTTACACCATCGAGCGAGTTATCAACCCTTCAGCGGTTCGCCTACATCTTCCGGACTCTCTCAAGATCCATCCGTCCTTCCACGTCTCCCTACTCAAGCCTGTGTCCTCCAGTCCCTTGAGTCCTCCAGAGGTACCTCCTCCTCCTCCCAGGCTGATCGATGGACACCAGGCGTTCACGGTCAAGGCCATTATTGACGTGAGAAGAAGGGGCAGGGGTTTCCAGTATCTGGTCGACTGGGAAGGTTACAGCCCCGAGGACCGATCTTGGGTCCCGCGATCGCTTATCCTTGACCCTTCTCTCCTTACTGTTTTTTATGAACGTTTCCCCGAGAAGCCAGGTAAGCCGCTAGGTGGCGTCCTTTAAGGGGGGAGTACTGTTATGTATGTTGTCTTCTCCCTGCCTTCTCTATTGTTTTTTTCAGTTTCTTCCACAGTCTTTTGTCCCCAACGAGGCACACCTGCTGCTAATCATCTCCGGGTAGTATTTAAGCGCGTCTCCACCAGCTGGTCCCCGCCGGTTATTCTTCCTGAACTCTACTCTGACATGTGTTACCTTGACTCAGCTTCCCTGGTATGTTGCCTTCACATATTTCTGTTATATTGACCTTGTTGTGTTTTTGTTTTTCTAGCCACCTTGTTTTAGAGGACTAGTTTTTTGCCACGCTGTGTGCGTTCCTGACCTTGGTTCCGCCAACCTCTGAAAGAGACTCCTTTTGTTAGATTTTCCATGGTGTGCACTTTTTGCCCCATCATCCTTAGTTACCATTTTTGGACTTATTAAATATTTTCATTTGTTATCGCTTCCCTTGCCTCCATTCTCCGCATCCCGGGGTCCACCCTTGAACTCTATCCTAACACCCTGTACTTTATTTATCAATGCAATATTGGGTTTTGGACACAACAGACACACTGGTTTATTTGTCCCTTTAAGTAGTATTCCCAGTGTAAATAACAACTGACCATGTTAGCAAAAAAAGATGTCCAACACCATTTGTTCTGCCTCCAATAAGAACACTAAACTTAGTGTAGTATAAATTATTCATCAGCCTGTTTGCGAGTTGAGACCAGTTCAAGGAGTTCATGTGGGTCTGCAGTGAAAAAGGTTCATTACTGGATTAAACGACACAAGAAGTCACAATGTCCAAAACACGATCAGCTATTTTCTTACTAATTGCATTGGTTGAGGTTCGAGATCTGAACCAGCAGACATTTTAATTTGGTGGACCATCTTACGACATTCCCAACCCTCTTTGAATCAAACTACTTTTGGTTAGTTAAAAGAACACCATATAAGATACTGCAGCTACTTCAGTGAGCTTCCTTAGCGCTGAAACAGCCTGCGATTGATTTTTTTTGTCCCTGCAGATCTCTTAACAGATCTCTCCTAACTGTTACAGTAATGAATTTCATTACACAGAGCTGGAACACACACTAAGGTGGCAATGCAGGCAGTAGATGAGGTGAGGGGAGAGAGAAGCCGGCCTGCTTGTCACTTGGGGTCTGTCTGTCAATAGCGACGTATCTCGCCCGCTGGCAAAGAGATCGAAATAACAGCTCAGCATGGAGCAATTATAGCGGCTGTGTAGCGCTTCCCTTTTGCCTGATGTATCGTCTCCCTGAGCACAGTCTAATATACATGTAAATATGGATGCCCAAGCCTCAAGTCCACTTCGCGCAGAAGCATTTCATAACCCAAGTGCCCAGTAACCACGGTGACCAAAGATGTTATGCGGCCATGTTTGATTCCAGGCCACAGTGAGTCAGAATACTTGATTGGATTAATCATCTTCTCCTTGAGGCCAGGATAGGCCTTTCACCAGTATCTTTATCCTCTCCTCCTTCCTGATACAGCGTTCATGCCTTCCCTTGCATATCTTCCCAGCTAAAAGTCCAGACCTCAAAGTCAACCGTTTTATTTATTTATTTTATTTAAATTAGAACAATGCATATTCATCAACATAGAGCAACAATGTAAATATGCCGGAGTTAGCACAATACCTAATTTTCATCTGTTGTCCTAAGGCAGGTTAATACAGTAAACATTCCACAGGTCATGACACAAAAGAATACATAAATCACAAAACAGTACACATTACAAGCATACCATAAGCACAGACCATGGACAAAAAAAATAAATCAAAATTAAAAATACAAATAAAAATTTAATAAAACAAACAACAAACAAAAAAAACATGTGAATAATGTAATTATGCGTGCAGATGAGAGATGTTGGTAATTATAAACCGAATGAGTTCCAATAAATAGTTATATTTTGGCGTAAGTGCTATGTTTGGAGATTTTTGGTGCCACACTGCTACATTTTTCTAAGGAAAAAACATAGAAAAACACCATCTACCACTTGAATGTAGGACACACCCTGGACAAGTCACCACCTCATCGCAGGGCCAACACAGATAAACAACATTCACACTCAAGTTCACACACTTGGGCCAATTAAGTGTTGCCAATCTACCTATGCCCAGGTGCATGTCTTTGGAGGTGGGAGGAAGCCGGAGTAACCGGAGAGAACCCACGCAGTCACGGGGAGAACATGCAAACTCCACACAGAAAGACCCCGAGCCCGGCAATCGAACCCAGGACTGAGATGCAATTTAAGATGATCCTATTGATAACCTATCTCCAGGTGCATGTCTTTGGATATTCTGTAATATTATGACTAGTATTACCCACTGTGTATTAGCTCATCTCTACCTTACACTCTGAAGTAAAGGGAAACTTGACATATTTACTATCACATGTATGTGAATAATGACAGGTTATATGATTATTTGAAATTATATTCTGGCCACCTATTATTGAATGATTTTGCACTTCATTTCTAAATTTTAAAGGGCTACTTGTTTTATTAATAATAGTATGATTACATTATTGCCTAAATTGCTCTCAAAATTATGCTGACTATTATATCGTTTATTGGCAAAAATTTGTGGGACAATATATTGTCCAGCAAAATGTGTTTCGCGGCCCAGGCCTACTCCTACTTATACATTTGTGCCAAGGTTATCTCACAAGTTGGCAACCCTGTTTGAATAGCTATGCTAGCGTTGCTAAAGTTTGTGTCCTCCTGTCCCGGTCCTTAACGTTAGATTGTTTTACGTGGTGTATTGTATGGCATTTTTTATGTTGGCCATGTGCATAGTTACAGTGTATATGTAAAAAAGGGATAGAGTGCACAAACGGTTACAATTCCGGCCTCAAGGCCAGTTTTTGGTCAACACACTTCCAACACATTTACGACCTTTTAGAACATGGTTAGGACATCACCGCAATGATGTTTTATAAGGGCCTTTCAACCAGTGTAGAATATACTCATAAAAGTAATAGGACGTGACAAACTACTTACTAAAATTTGGTTAGATAGATGGTATACTGTGACTCCTGATTAAGAATCTCTTGCAAAGTGTTTTGATGGTCACTGAAACACGCTCCTGTCTGAACCAAAACAAATCCTATGTCTTTCTTCCCGGCTTTGTCCAACTGTTTTTAGTTCATCTACTTACTGTTGCCCTTATCTCCCGTTCGCACAGATTCACTCTAATCCCATTTTCTGTGGCCCGTCCTCCAACTGCCTTCAAGTTCTATTCTTGTCGGCCCCTTTTTTTAAACTTAGGTTTGGAATATCCGATTCGCGCTACCTTTATCCTCTCTCTCTCTGCCCACTTGACCCGTTTTGGTTGTCAACACTCAGCTATGTCCTTTAATTGTACGTTTTTCCATATTTACCAAGTGGATTTTTCATACTGGCACACAAATTGCTTTACCCTTTCGTATAGAAATAACAACTTCTGCCTGCAGAGTTGATGGCTTGTTGCCATGCTGACGTGACACCTGTGGAGGTGACATGACTGCTCTCAGTCTGGCATCTGGCATTTTACAAAGAAAGACAAAAAATATAGACAGTGCAAAGAAGAAACTGTGGATGTGTATACACTTGTCATATTCTGTTTGTCAAGCTGGTACGCGATCATCCCAATCCTTGTGTAGACCACTCAAATAAAAAATTGTCCCAGTCCGCTTGCAAGTGAACTCTGGTCTGGTTTGGTTTGCTTGAGCTCAAATGAGAACATTATATTGGGAAAAGATATAGATTATAAAACTGACAGCAAACAATTCGCAGAAATGACATATATCATAAATTCCAGGCTAAGGACAGCAACTAAATCAGGGATCGGCAACCAAAATGATGAAAGAGTCATATTGGACCAAAAGAAAAAAAAATGTCTGGAGCAGCAAAACATTAAAAGCCTTATATAAGTCTTATAATGAAGGCAACACATGATGTAAGTGTCTATATTAGCTAGCATAGCCTACAATCAAAACGACTATGTCTCGCAGGCTGACACAATTTTTTGTTGACAGAAATGTTGAAATGTAATATTTATTCTACATAATTTTACAACATTGGCTTCTTGGAAGGTGGGATAACTCCTGGAAATTACTCGCTTAGAATGGCCAAAGGTAAAGGGAATGTCATTGTGGCTTGTGCAGCCCTTTGAGATATTTTTGATTAAGGGCTATATAAGTAAACTTTGATTGATGGATGAATGATCGAGATGTGTGTGTCAAAGTTAAAGAACCGGCAGGCTATCTTCTTCCTATGGATTTATTACGATCTTTGCAAGCTGGGTAACATTTGCTGTGGTCTATAATGACACAAAAAGAGATGCAGCCAATATTACATACAGATAATATGTCATGAAACATTCAAATATACATAAAATACACAGAGGACATAAGTAAAGGAAATGAAATGACTACAAACGAGGCATAATGAAGCAATATGCACATACGGCAGTGACGTGCGGTGAGGTTGATGGCTGGTGAGGCACTGACTTCATCACAGTCAGATTTACAAACATATGAACCCTAAAGAGTATCTTATTCACCATTTGATTGGCAGCAGTTAACGGGTTATGTTTAAAAGCTAATACCAGCATTCTTCCCTGCTTGGCACTCAGCATCAAGGGTTGGAATTGGGGGTTAAATCACCAAAAATGATTCCCAGGCGCGGCGCCGCTGCTGCCCACTGCTCCCCTCACCTACCAGGGGGTGATCAAGGGGATGGGTCAAATGCAGAGGACAAATTTCATTACACCTAGTGTGTGTGTGACAATCATTGGTACTTTAACTTAGCTTTAACTTTACACATACAAACTGTAGCACACAAAAAAGCACATTTAATAAAAAAAACATTATTATGGTCTTACCTTTACTTAGAAATTAAGTTCATGCGCCGCAACTAAAGCCCTCACTTAAACTTTCCACGTGCAAGATTGAATCTATTTAAAAAAGTGTAACCGAGGGTTTATAAATGTCGCCTATACTGTATGAAACTACAAAATAACAAACACGGAGGCTCCAGTTTACACGAGGACCACTTTATTTACCTTCTTTCAAAAACCTCTGCAACGTGACATCACTTCCGCTCTTAGCGCCTTCAAAATAAGAGCTCAAGGCATATACTGTATAACAGCGCATAACAGGAACTTAACATCACAAAGAGGAAAGCCCATGAAAATAGGTTACAAAAGTTATTTAATAAGAAGCCAAAAAGTGCAAAAACAATAATGTTCGTGTTGGAAGAGTTGTGAATTAGGTACACCTGCAGTTTGCAGGTGTATCTAATGTTGTGTCCCTGCAGTCATTCACAACTCCTCCAACACCAACATTATTGTTTTTGCACTTTTTGGCTTCTTATGAAATAATTTTTTTAAATAGATTCAATCTTGCACGTGGAAAGTTTAAGTGTGGGCTTTAGTTGATATAACAATTCTACAGCGGGGGTGCAGGAGGCGAGCCTCAGCCAGTGCGTCTTTTGCAGCCGTTTTATGATCGCTCAGCACAAGAAATACGTTACACACATACAGTTGTTGACAAAATACACTGTACATTATATACCTCAGCTAACTAAACTATGGAAATGTATAATATAGTTCATATAGCAATACAGTCTCACTGCACAGCAGGCCAGCAGATAGCCGAGTCATTGCGCAATCCATGTTGCGGCACTGAGTGACGTGCCTCAACTGGCTGCTGTTCACCGCACCGTCTCTTCTCAGTATTTGAACGGCAAATGTGAAAATTCAGCGATTTTGAATAAAAATAATCTAAAACTGGTGAAGTTAAATGGAAAATAACTGTATAGTATAATCGCTGGATACATTTAACAATTTAAATTTTTTTTTTTCTTTTTACATTTTTTTTCTTTCCATGATGGCAGGTGAGGCCCCGCCTCACCTGCCTAGAGTGACTGCACGTCACTGACATACGGCTCACCCATTTTAGCATCGATTAGCTTGCAGTCATGCTCTGACCAAATATGCTGATTAGCACTCGACACAATTCAAAACTATCAACCAAACTTACCTTTCTGCATTTATGCACAACATAACACATTTAGTGGACAAAATGAGACAAAGAAGAAGTGACATAAAACCATACTTGTCAACCTTGAGACCTCCGAATTCGGGAGATGGGGGGGTGGGGGGGTCGGGTGTTGGGGGGGGGGGGGGGTTGGGGTGCGTTGTTTGGTGGTAGCGGGGGGTTTGTATTGTAGCGTCCCGGAAGAGTTAGTGCTGCAAGGGGTTCTGGGTATTTGTTCTGTTGTGTTTTTGTTGTGTTACGGTGCGAATGTTCTCCCGAAACGTGTTGGTCATTCTTGTTTGGTGTGGATTCACAGTGTGGCGCATATTTGTACCAGTGTTAAAGTTGTTTATACGGCCACCCTCATGTGACCTGTATGGCTGTTGACCAAGTATGGCTTGCATTCTCTAATGTGTGTGTAAAAGCCAACGTGACTGGGCCGGCACGCTGTTAATATGGAGGAAAAGCGGACGTGACAACATGTTGTAGAGGACGCTAAAGGCATTGCCTTTAAGGCACGCCCCCAATATTGTTTTCCGGGTGGAAATCGGGAGAAATACAGGAGAATGGTTACCCCGGGAGATTTTCGGGAGGGGCACTGAAATTCGGGAGTCCCCCGGGAAAATCAGGAGGGTTGGCATGTATGATAAAACACGTCTTTCTGTAGAAGCGTCGGAGAAAGTTCTCCATGAAAGAAACTATATTGAGTTCAAGGACCACCAAAATTAGTAGGACAAAACAGCGCTCGCTAAATACTCTCATCAATGAAGCATATTCAATATAAGCAGTGGGATTTCTAACAATTAGGAAGGTTTGTGTCATGTTTGTTCTCCTACAGAAACCATATTAAAAAAAATGCCAAATCCCTACTTTATGCAGCATTTGGTCCAATTACAAAAATGCCAGTTTGAACGCTACATGAACCACACCTAACTGCCCACTAAGTATCTTTTAAAATGTTTTGGTCACGACCAGAGTTCCACAAGCGTGTGCATACAGGGCTTAAAAGTGTGACGTGGAAACACAATAAATCATTGGTCTTACCGTATCTGAATAGAATTTTTACATTAGCTTGACATGACATTGAATAAATATTTACCTCTCGCTCTTTCAACCAAGCCGGAAACAGTGGCAGCTTTGCACATGACTGACTCAAAAACTACTTTGTTCCCCTTGCCATGAAATTGTATAATTCCTCATTAGGCAACCTGCTTTTCTGCCTTGGTTTATAATTTACATACTTTTTTTATTCCACTTGATTATTCTATTTTTGATCTATTACATGATTACTTTGTCTGCTGCACTGCTATTACCACTGCCCTGTATACTGCACATGGTGTTGCTATTGGAACCTTCATATCCCTAAGGGCAACAATATATCTCATCTAATCACTAATTTTGTCAGAATCAAACTATGGCCATTTGGAAGCAAGCATATGCTTCATGCCCTATGTGAAGTTTGTTGGGGTACTGGCCTCTTTCAAAAAGGCAACAGAAAGTGTAAAACACATGACCAAGAAAAATAAATATTTGATTTAAGTTTTTCTAATTACCTATTTACTTCAGCATCATTTCCCCAGCATTTAGCAATTATGAATACAGCTCATCTACATGTTTGCACAGACAGATTTATTTTCAATCAATTTCAAAGTTGCTAATTGGTAAATTATTTCCTTGTTTTCATGTGCTATGTATGACCTTGAGTGGCAATTAACATGCTGCTTTCTGCCAACACATGGAATTGATTTCTCGATTGCCCGTTACATGTTCTTGTTCATTTTAGTGTTTTAGTTTCTATTACATGGATGTAAATTCATATTAAAGAGCATTGTTTTTGTGTGCATTGTTATAGCCTGCTGTTGTGTGGTTAGGTGTTGATGCAGGCAGCAGCACATTTTGACCTCATTCTGGCGTGTTTTACTAGACATCAATCCTGGCCAGCAGGGATTTAAGGTAACATTTTCATGTAAAGCCACTAATGCATACCATCAAAATCAACCAATGGTATTTCATTTGTTGTTTGAAGGGACTTTGTACGCTATCTAGATATGATCGGCATCATTACATCATAACACAACATATCATAACTTATTAAACCGTGGCACTGATTATTTGCCACGCAAAGAGCTGTTAGACGTTGTGTGTCGCTTTTGAAAGTCTGATAAAAAAAAATGTAAAAACGCCAAGTGTTAAAGCCTCTTTTGATCGCTTGTAATGGAATTCAAGCGTGTGCCACAAGCGTAACTAACGATGTGGCTCTGTCGAGTCCCCATGCTGAATTTAAAGCAATTCAGGTGGAATCTGCTGTGCGAATGTATAAAGTAAAAACGATTCTGCAGTGGTCTCTGCCGTGAAAGATGAAAAGAACCCTGTCCATGTTTGAAGTCATGCGTCAGGTTTGTATCTCACATGAGAGATCATCTCAGGTTGCTCTCTTCTCACGTTGCATTATCACCCATTTCCTAATGAGCCTAATGGACTGAGAGGACAGTCTCACCTCTTTAAACTCGATGAGGTCAAGCAGAAAATTGATCTGCATGGTGGGCTAATAGGAGCTGGGCCGTAATGAGACTGACGCCCTGCCTGATTCTTTCCTGTGCCGTTCCAATGACACGTAATAAGCCTGCCATAGTATACGTTCAGGAGAAATTAGCGAAATGTGACTCCAGATAATCTTAATAGGTGACCGTTTTCCACCAACTTAATTTGCCATAACTATTTGTAGTGGTATTGAAATTGCAGTGCATATCTTTTTGCTTGAAATTTGCATGGGAGCACAGATTTTCTCTTTAAGTGCAAAAGATCTCATCCATGTGAATATTATGGAAATTATAAATCCTCATGCCTCATTTGAGATCACAGCAGTGATTTAAATAGCAACATAGTCTTTCAATTATATCATACCTTGTAATTTAACCCTCCACTTGATGAAATCATTTTTTTCTCCAAAAAGGTTGCTGCTTTTTAACTTACAACTTTTGAATTAACGATCACTTTTCCGCTTACCAAGCGCTTCATTAGCCAACTCAGGGGCGCCCTTGAAGTATGAAACGCATAAACTAGATTGCGCTCAATCAAGTGAATGACAAGTGACAGTCTTGTGATCGCAAGTCAAGAAAGAAGATTAAAAATCAAAACATAATCTATAACAAGGTGTCTTTGAATATATACTGCAAAGACACCAATGGAATCATCTGAGATGTGCCTGTGATTTGTACAAGGAAGGGGGGTCCTGCATGATCAGAGTCTCTGCTGGGTGGCTGGCTCAAAAGGACATAAGAGACAACATTATTCTGTAAGATGTGTAAAGCTCACAAGATGTGGATATGTGAGCAAAAATTCAAAGTCTACACTGGACTGAATCCATCCAAGACCCTTGATTCTTTGATGATATTGGATTGCCCCGCACTTTAAGGTATGGACTTGCTCAAAAAATAACCAGACTGAAGGGTTTGTACCCACCCTGAAATGATGCTCCCCAAACCCTAAACCTGTGATAATCACTGTAATAGCCCTGAAAAAACAGTAGTACGGCAACCTAGAAGCACCTTAACCTACGAGCATTTTGAGATACAAGAAGTCCATTCTTCCAAGTATAGACGACCAATGTTCAGAGTGGCCCTTCTCAGCAGAGCTCCCCGCATCATTAAAGAGGAGTTTAGGCACAATGAAGGTGAGCTGCCGCTGTCGCCTCAGAGGAAAACAGCCAAACCGACATCTCTGCGAACTGTGGTCGCTTTCCAAGTTAAATGTCGTACATCAAATGGTAAGTGGATTTTATTTCTATAGCGCTTTTATACCGTCAAGGTAATCAAAGCTCTTTGACACTGCATCAGGAACAACTGCGGGTTCCGTATATTGCTCAAGGATACATCAACAAGGTCACAGGGGAACTCAGGATCAAACCAGCAACCTTCAAGTTGCTTCAACCCTTCTACCAACTGAGCCTACCAACTGCCTCAAGAGTCTACATCAAACCCCGATTGACCAGTTGATCTTTGGGACTCTACTGGTTGAACCTAAAAATATTAGGAACAATGAATGCATTATTATGACATCAGTGCCCTCCCGTCCGATGGACCTGCCAACAGGCACGCATTTTAACCACAGGACACACCCGCACACCTCGCCACTCTTTAGTTTCACATCCTGCCAGTCTCGACACCGTGTCCCCACCCCAAGAATTGTCACACACCACCCTGGCTCGTCTCGCAAACATGTGTTGCATGACCTGCTCATCAAAAAATAAATCGAGCTGCGGCAATGCATTAAGGCTGACAGCTCTCCTCTCTACCGCGACCACCATGGTTCACTCGCGACGGGAAGCTCACAAGCCAACTAGAGTTTATGAACACTGTGGGTACTGATTTTTCTTGTTTTGTTGTGGACACCAGGGGCGTCACTAGGTTTTAAGAACAGAGAGAGCATAGCCCCCAGGAGATCCACATGATGCAAGTGCGCGAAGCGTACGAGCAAAACATTTTTGCACCTGCAAGATATTTTTGTTCACAGTTAATTGTTATGATCCGTTGTCCGGATCATAATTTATTTTGGCTTTGATTCACTTGTGGTTTAAGTTCTGTTTCAGCACCCCTGTTTTGTGTTTTTTGGTTGTCATGGGTGCTGATTGTTTTCACCTGCCTCTGATTAGTGTTCGGGAGGCTCACCTGCTGCCGGACACTAATCAGAGAGCTATATAGTCCTGGTTTTCCCCGTCACTCCGTCTCGTGCTTTTGTTTGCTTTACGCAACTGCTAACGTTTGTTCCTTGTGTGTCTCGAGCTAAGCCTTGCCTTATGCGTTCCGTGTTTGCTCCTGGTGCTATAGACATTCCCTGTGTGTTCGGCACACTCTCCTTGTGTTCGCTTGTTTTGTTCATTTCTGTTTTTGTGAATGATTTATAGTAATGAATCGTTTCTTACCTGCACGCTATCTCCGGAGTTCCTGCTGCGTCATATCGGAAGAACAATCCGCGTACCAGCATGCCTCCTCGTCCCCGTTACATTTATTATGATAATCACATCTAAATGAGCTCAGGTGTTTTTTTCACAGCTAGAGTAAGTGACAGAAATGATTATCTTTTCTGATTACCTGTCAGTGATAGCCCTGAAAATTTTTGAAGGATAACAATTTTAGAAGGTTGGTTAATTTGACCAAGTTAAATGCTAACAATTTGACTTGGTCTGCTAGCCAGGTTTTTATTCATCAAAATTGGGAGCACTTGGTTAAATCAATTGTTACTTCCAGCAGTTGTAAAAAAAATATACTTTCTTGAAAAACTTTTGTATGTCCACCTTTAGGCTAGTCCTCTTAAAGTTGCTGCTTTCTGTCTGGCTCTGGCTGTAGCAGGGCCGTAACTAGGATTTGACAAATACCGAGGTCAACAATTGGTGGTCCAAGGTTTGAAAGGCTGAAAGCATGGGTATCCCAGTACTATATAAATAATATTACCGTATTTTTCGGACTATAAGTCGCTCGGGAGTATACGTTGCATCGACCGAAAATGCACAATAAAGAAGGAAAAAAACATATATACGTCGCACTGAAGTATAAGTCGCATTTTTGGGGGAAATGTATTTGATAAAATCCAACACCAAGAATAGACATTTGAAAGGCAATTTAAAATAAATAAAGAATAGTGAACAACAGGCTGAATAAGTGTACGTTATATGATGCACAAATAACCAACTGAGAACGTGCCTGGTATGTTAACGCAACACATCATGGCAAGAGTCATTCAAAAAACTATAACATATAGAACATGCTATATGTTTACCAAACAATCTGTCACTCCCGATCGCTAAATCCGATTAAATCTTCTTCCTCTGTGTCGCCTCTGGTATGTCTTTTCTTTCTGCTGCTCGATTGCTGTTCTCTGCAGCATATTTCACTATGTCCAGCTTGTAATCTGCAGTATATGATTTCCTTTTCTGTGCCATTTTAGTTCAGCCCTTCTCAGATTTTATAAGTTACCGCCAATGTTGATGTGATCCATTTTAATAGCTCTGGCAGTAGCGTATAACATATAGCAGTTAGCATATCATGACCCACAATGCACTTCTGCCATGACCCGCCCCCGGCGAATTCTTATTGGTTGGCGCGTGAGTGACGATTGCTGACGTGTGTGACTATTGCGGACATTTTCTTCGTCGCTCACGCGAATGAGATAAATAATATTATTTGATATTTTACGGTAATGTGTTAATAATTTCACACATAAGTCGCTCCGGACTATACGTCGCACCCACGGCCAAACTATGAAAAAAACGTTGACTTATAGTCCGAAAAATACGGTACCTTGAGCAACACAAGGAGTTTCCAGAATAACAAAAGCTTTCCCTGGGGTAGAACTATCACATGAAGATCACAGTGAATAATGCCAGGGTGTATTAATATTTATTAAAACTCATATTCCTGCAAATTTATAGTTAATTGGTCTGCACATTTTTGTAAAAAATAAAATAAAATAAAATCACACCAGTATTTAGGGGGGAATAAAAATGTCATAAATAGGCCTAACGACACCCATGGTGAAAATACCAAACAAAGCATTGAGATGTGAAAAAGCAGTGATATACAATACGATAAAACAAAGCAGTCAGTTAAAAAATTACTTCTCTGTTCACGCCCTCTTACTCAAACAAAAAAATGTGCCAGGTTAACAGACAATTTTACTACTTCCAGCGCTGATGTGAGACAACCAATATCATATGACTTGCATCCATGCATATGTGACAATGCAATGAACATGTATATCTGTAAATACACTACAGTAAGACTATAGTGGCCACAAACAGCTGGCCTCTACTGTAGCGTGCCCAAAGTGAGCACAGAGGCTGTCTGTGGGGCTGATTTGAGATATGAGTATTACGAGTTACGAGTTTGGTTGTGGAACGCAATGCGCTCAAAGGTTGATGTACCACTGTACCCTAATCTTGGTAGCAAAGATTCATTAGAAACTGTACTAACCCACAGTATATTTAAAGCGTAAAATAGGGAACATAATCCAAATCCCGGGATATGAACTGAAATACCCCTGATAACCCTGGGTATGAACTTAATTGGACTTGGATATGCCCTAATCCTGGAATAAAACTGGAGAACGCAGATCCTCACCACAACTGGGCTGGCCCAGAATAAAGGCTATAAGGTTTATTTTAGGTTAGGCCAAGTGTATGCACCCTAGGGGGTGCATACACTTGGCCTAACCTAAAATAGCATGAGTGCATAACCCAAGATATCAAATGGACTATGAAAGATAAACCTATTAATGCCATGTTTGGACCATTGACCATCGGCAGTATACTAAAATGTTCATCATCCTTGTTTGCTTTTCTAGATCATCCCCAAGTGTTTCTTCTTCCTCCGCCGTTTCCAGGTTCTCCCTTTTGTCAACATTCAGGTGGATCCGACATCATCTGTACGATTCGTGAGCTGCCAAATCTTTCAAAAAACACCAACGCCTCTACTTTCTGTCTCCCAGTCAGAAGCAGGGGGTGCATCAGGCGCGTGACAACCCCCAACCCGTCCCCCCAGTAAAAGCAGCATATCTTATACCCTGGCTGTCAATACACGGGCGAGGATGAGACACCTGCTTTTGGAAGAAATTGCCACAATTTCAGCTCCACACCTCAAGATCTTAGCGGCCCTGCAAAGATCTCTAATGAGGAAGCATAGTGAAGGAGAGCGGGTGATCATGCGACGTGTGTCACAAGACAAGCGCTGTTGACATTTTAGAATAGACACACCTGTCGATCATGCCCGTGCTAGCCACTCTATGCAAAATTCATTTTATTTTTATGTTGTGTTGTTTGGTCTCGGAGGCGCTTTGATTGAAGCTTCCAGTCTGCGGCGACCAATGTTGGAGAAATCCAATGCATACAGTATGCTTACAGTGTGGGATATTAACACAGTCTATAGTCTGGAGCTTGCATTCTCGATTTCCCTGGACGTAGCATACATTCTGTTGGTTTGCTATTAGCATTATCTTTTTACCTCGCAATACATGTATTATACTGTAGAGCTACGCTCTCTGAAGACCAATCATAACATAAATATATGACACAAAAGTGTAAATAATTCAACAATGGAACAATGCATGCATGGGCTCTTCCTTGTGTCCTTGTGTTTTTAGATCTGTGTTAAATCACTGACAGGATCCATGATTGACTACTAGGTAGGGGAGTGGTGTGTGTGTCAGAAACAGGAGATTGAATCAGAGGTGAAATGTGTGTTTGTGTGGGTCTGTGAGGGAGATTGAGGAGTTACTGTCTCCGTCACAAAGACGTAATGCGAAGGGACGGCTGGTGTCAGAACAAAGGAATCAAAAATAAAAAGTCCAGCGTAGATGTGCTCATCGCTGTGCACTGATGTGAAAACGAGCGCTCGCCGTGACACAAGCAAAAGGCTGTGAAAAGGAGACTGAGTCACTTTGCGTCAGCGCAATGTCACCTCTGACGTCCAAACAAGAGGGATGCTGACATGCTCGACTGAGCCCTGACGTTTGATTCCCAGTCTCGGGGTATCTTATAAACAAATAAACTGGCCTGTGGGTGACTTGAATGCAATTAAAAGGAAAGATTTGTGTGTCAAATCTGCTCTAATCATTAAATGTGATGTTTCTAGTGAGATAAACTGTGTAACTAAAGACTTGCTATTAAACATGAGATGCATTCTCTTTGTGGCTGTAAAACCCACTGGCCTGTGGCAGCTGCAGTCCCACTGATGTGCCCATGCTCCCTCGTGCCCTCTGCTGCTTGCTGACTGAGCGGGGGCATCCTTGGAGGAGTTTCTCGCTCTGGTGACTGCTCCAGATTCGACCAGGGTCATGTGCTATGAGGAGGGCTCTTTTTCGAGAATGCATTTGTTGTCATTTGTTGTGAACGGCATGCCATAGGGGTGTCAAAACGTTTTCCACTCAGGGCCATATAGTGAAAAATCAAAGGATGTTTTTATGGATTTTGATATATTTCATTTTCAAAATTGACACAATATATTTTTTTTTTTTATTTAAAAAAAAAAAGAAGAGCCAGAATGTCAGCTTTGTGTTAGTAGGGGTGCCTGATACATATCGGACAGATCATTATTGTGATGATGCAAGGAGTTATGACGTCATGCCGATAGGTCCGATAAGAATAAAAATAGCCCAGATGACCAATTAAAAGAAGAAAAAAAAAAACACTAAAGAGGCGAGATTACCACGACTTTGCTGTTGGTGGGTTAGGGTGAGCAAATCAAGTGCTCCTTTTCTCCTATTTGTGTTGTAAACTTCCCCTGAGCTTATCATAAACTGGACTTGGACTTTTTCACTGTTAGTGACATCCACAAAGAGGAAAGAACATTGCACATCAACACATTAAATAAGATTTAAAATAGGTTTATTGGTTACCTGTATCGTGCCTAAGTAGCAGGAAGTTATTTCGTAAACATTGTGCATCCCTAGTTTTTAGCTTCAACCTTTCAACTTTTTCCCGTTACATCAAACATATTTGTGCTTCAATTCCAATTTTTATGTGATTTTTGTTAAAGTATTTTTGTGCAGTGGTCCGTTTAAAATTTTCGATCCATGCCGCACTTTTGACACCTCTGGCTTAACAGCTGTAAGAAGAAGCCAACAGGATGGATCAAAACTTGTTTTACCTAATACCACCTCAACTGTTTGCTCTGCAAGAACTGCTGTTTTTGCTACCTGTCATCCTCCTGAATGAAGGGCTGATGGATGGCTCAATGAAATATTATTTTGTTGCTTCAGCTGTGGGTTTTAATTATCTTTGGTTAAATTCTCTAATAGTTATTTAGTGATTCTCCTCAGTTTTCTACGAGCAGATTCCCTAATGCGAAGTGCTTAAATCTCTAGAATATACTTTTTTGTTTGTTGTCAGTTTGCGACACAAGTAGAATAATCTGTGGAGGATTTTCCACCAGAGACCATCGGGCTTTGAAGAACATCAGTTTTTGGTTTAAACTGTAGAAAGAGTGCTTTGGGCACCTTCTCTTTGTTGAAGTCCCACTTTGATGGTCGTCTTCCCCATGACGTGACGGTGATAGTCAGGGCTGCCTTAACCTAATGCGAGGCCCCCGGGCTGAGAAGTTTTGTACCCATACCCCCCCAATTTTACAGAGTCTCATTATAAAAACTGTCTCTAGGTAACCAGTAAACATTAGCTTATTTGAGGACATACAAAAATGTGACAGCGTCTGAGAATGTTGATCTCCTGCATCACGTCACACATCTAATGTGTCGTGAAATCACAAGAGAAAGAAGAAAATTATCACTGAAGCATACAGACAGAAACATGCTAATTTGGGAGATATCCAACACAAGTTTATAATGGTATGGTATTATTTGTTTCAGACATGCTTAACATGGTTGATTCTGAAGTTACTTTTGCACAATTCAACACGACCAAAAATGAGCAGGAAGAAGCAAAGCTTTAATTCTACCCTTTCTCCACAATTGTTCATTCATTCATGTTTACATGTTTAACTTTACTTCAAAGAAATACAATAATTTGTGGAAAACAACGTAAATCTCAAGTAATTATTAATTTCAATGATTATATTAGTACATCGTTTAATACTTGGCACTCTATGTTGTTCTTCTAGGAAATGTTTGTGTGATGATGTATCACTTAATTTCTGTTTGTTTCCTTGTCTGATGTTTTCCTGTCAGCGCTCTCATTCTGTTACATTTACTGCATGTCTCTCTGAGCGCTGTTTTCCCCCCACCTGCTGCTGATTGGCAGCCTGGCCACACCTGGTGCTAATCAGCAGGCTGCTACTTATGCCTGCCTCGCCGGCTCCTCAGCGCTCGATGATTGACTATTGTTTGAGAACCGTTACATGCACGACTGCTTTCTCCTCTGTTATTACATTAAAATTGTCTTACCTGCTTGTCGTTTCTGCATCTTGGGGTCACTACAACTGCAGCCATGCGAGTTTGTACCACATCGATATGTACAGCTTTACAAGTCGTGTAGTTATCCGCATTATTATTTTTGAACAAGAACCAGGCACAGCATTATCATCAACATTGGAGAAAAGGCTCCAGGTCTGTTCCTGTGGTTGGAAGAAAATAACATCTTCACGGGGCTTGAAAATACATCAAGGAAAGAAAGGGTGCATGAGAGAAGGAAAACAGGGATCTAGCATTGATAAGTACTTCTTGAGAAGTCAATCAAATCAGTCAAATGAAGTCCAGCAACTGGAGTCTCACCAACGATTGCAGAACATCAGCCGCCCTGAGGAACGAAACTCAAGCACATTGACAGATGCACAGGAAGGTGCAGAGCCCATCCAGCCAAGGAAACCTGCAGTGGAAAAGAAGATCAGTGGGAGAAAACCTCGGAGGAAATGGCCCGGAGCCTCCAAAAAGAAAGAATGGCCAATCATAAACTCAGAACTAACCAGCATCCTACATGGACTAAAGGGCATAGTCGAAAGAAAGCTTGACAAGATGGGAGACATCATTTACAACTATGAGGCAGAACAATTTAGAGCAAGAGTCAGAACGACAAAGGTAGTAGCACCACAATGCAAGTCCAGACAGCACCAGGAGATAGAATGCCTGATTCAGGAGACAAAACAACTTAAGAAGAAATGGAAGAATGCTTCAGACAGTGAGAAAGAAGGCATTAACAATCTCCAGGGAACACATCAAAACCCGGTTAACTACCCTGAGACGAGCAGAAAACCTGCGAAAACAGCGGAAAAAGAAAGAATGTGCAAGATCAAATTTTTTCAAGGACCCCTTTAAATTTGTGAAATCACTTTTCACTGAAGAAAAGGGGGGAAACCTAAAAACCTCTAAGCAGGAGCTGGAGAAACATCTGGAAGAAATATTTGTGGATGACGAGAAGAACATGCAGACAGCAATTCCATTGGGCATCTCACCAATTGAACAACCACAACACCAGATGGACATTAGCCACCCAAAGTGGAGTGAAGTGGAGAAAGCAGTAAAGCGGGCGAGAGCATCATCAGCCCCAGGGCCAAATGGAGTTCCGTATCGACTCTACAAGAGTGCCCCTGATGTACTTCGCTTCCTGTGGCGGCTAATGAGGGTGGCTTGGGAGAAGGGAATCATATCCAAAGCGTGGCGTAGGGCCGGAGGAGTCTTGATTCCCAAGGTTGAAGGAATCTACAGATATCAGCCAGTTCCGCCCCATCAGCCTCCTCAATGTCGAGGGTAAGATTTTCTTCAGTGTAGTTGCCCAGAGGATGACCTACTACCTGGACAAGAACATATTTGTGGATACCTCAGTCCAAAAATCAGGAATCCCAGGCTTCTTTGGATGCCTCGAACACACCAGCATAATCTGGCATCAAATCCAGGCTGCGAAGAAAATGAGGAGAGATCTCCACATCATCTTCCTAGACCTTGCCAATGCATTTGGTTCTGTCCCACACAGTTTCCTCTGGGCATCCTCCGACTTCTTTAGGATACCAGAGACCATCACCAACCTTGTCAAGGCAGACTTTGAAGATTTGCAGTTCGGGTTACTACCGCCTAAGCAGTGCCAGTGGACAAGGTGGGAAGGGGTGGAGAAACGGAAGATCAGCTGGAGGGACATATGGAAGATGGAATCGAGTAGGGTAAGTTTCCTACTTAGAGCAACCTATGATGTCCTTCCCACCTCAAAAACCTCAACCAATGGCTGGGTGAAGATCCATCATGCCCCCTGTGCTCAACACCAGCTACACTCAGACACATCTTCACTGGGTGTAAAGTGAGCCTCTCCCAAGGACGATACACCTGGAGACACAACAAAGTACTCAAATGCTTGGCAGCAACCCTGGAAAGCAGGAGAACAACCAACAACTCCTTTCCACCCAGGACACCCAACCTGAATATGCCAGTTGCCATTGTTAGAGAGGGGGAACAAAGGCAAGGAAGGACACCATCAAGGCCAAGGTTGGGACAGCTGGAGGTAGCCCGGGACTGGCAGATGCTGGTGGACGTGTATAAGAAACTCATCGTTCCACCAGAGATAGCAATTACTAACTTGCGGCCTGACCTAGTCCTGTGGTCCAACTCCACATCGTGTACTTCGTTGAACTCACTCGCAGCAGAGGCTGAACGGCGAGGCTGGTGAACACAAGTCTGCCCTGTAGAAGTTGGATGTCGGGGCTTTGTGGCAACATCAACAATAAGGCTGATGAGGGACCTGGGAGTTGGCGGTCAAGCTCTACGTCAGGCATAAAGGAAACATCGCGGTTGGCAGAGCGGAGCAGCCAGTGGCTCTGGCTAAAGAGGAAAGATCCCAACTGGTCACCAAAATAAATCATTAGTCATGCTGAGGCTGTTCAAATGCAGAGAGGGGTGCTTCTGGGACGCCAGAATGCACCGCTGAAACTACTTGAGGCGTCATGGGCCCAGTCAGCGAAACGTCCATGAGAGTAGGAGCCCACTTGAAAACCCTAATGATGCATCTGCCCAGCCTGCAGCAACTTAGATAATAATTCAGTGTTTTTAAGTCTTCAACACGGGAGGTAAGAGGTGGCACTCTGGATTTTAACATCTTGTCCTGTGTATTTGGAAACTTTTGATTTATATTTGTGAATGTATTTAAATACTAACATGTCTTACTTTTTGATGGTAAAAAGTGTTATTTTACTTGACTATTCCACATGATTTCTAATTGTTTTTTTTGTTAAGACATAATGTTGAAAATAAATAAGACACTTTTTCTGTAACTTACATAGCAGCATTTATCCTATTTTGCACAAACGGTGTTTATTTTTTAAAAGGTATCCAATGACCCTCCATCCATTTTCTACCACTTGTCCCTTTCGGGGTCACGGGGGGTGCTAGAGCCTATCTCAGCTGCATTCGGGCGGAAGGCAGGGTACACCCTGGACAAGTCGCCACCTCATCACAGGGCCAACACAGATAGACAGACAACATTCACACTCACATCACAGCAAATGTTCATTTAACACATGAGGCCGCTTGACGTTAGTTTAAGGGAAAAATTGCTGCATTTATCATTATTTCTTGAGATCGGTAAGAAAGACAATATTGTACATCTAGTTCATATCATACGCCCTATATTGTATTTTATGTCGTGGTGTAAGACAATTTTGTTTTCTTGTAGTATATATAACTGTCTGGATAGTTTAAGTGGGTCATTTTTAATTAAACGGTCAAGTCTTACTAGTTCATCTATGACGCTCCAAATATTATCCAACCGCAGAATTCCTCTGTGGCAATATTCGGTCTCCATCACTATTACCCAAGAGCCACTGGGCCAGGGGAGTGAAACACTCAAGGCTCCCAGTGGTCCCAGCAGGACATTGATCCCTCTGACCTCTCATTCCCCTGCAAAGCGAGTTTCACTGCACTTCTTCAACACGCTTCAATGCGCGGCTAATTTCCCAAGGCTCGGTCAGGACGACTCCTAACACTCAGACTAAATATCGGATGACACAGACGGAATCTATGAGCTTGCAGGGTGGAGGCCCCTCATGCATGAAGGAGCCTCATAGGTGTACGAGGCTACTTCATGCATGAGGATCCACCTGTAACAACTCATCTTTAGTACCAGGGAATTCCAACATTCGTGTCTTACAAAGAACTATTCATTTTCTTTAGTTTGACCATGAAAATAAACATATGCCCAACGTACATTGGGAGACGTTATTTGACATGTTGCTGATTTTGCAAGTACACCTTATTTCAAAGATGTGAACGTTTCAAATTTGCATTTTAACAGAATATGAACAAAGAAGCAGATATTAAATAAAGTTTATGAATATTTTTTAATTGTTGATTGGGTGAAATAAATGTTTGCTGTCAAAGTAAAACATTACTAAACAGTTGATTGACACAAACCCAAAAGGTTTTCAGGCTGTCACTTGGCAGTTCCAGGGACTTTTCAAACAACTTTTGCATTATAGAAAGCTCATAGGACTTTTGGTCCTCTCCTCCTATTGTTTAAAAGTGTTAGAAACTTTGATTGCATATACAATCAAGCCAAGTCCTGTATTGATTTCCCAAGCCTTAGTTAGTGGAGGCAGTTTTAGATTTGTTATTGTGTTGAATCATTAAAATAAAAGCTGTAGGGTATAATTGCTTTCTCTAACGGATACAATTATCACTTACTGTTTCATTTAGTGACTTAATTGTGAATGGGGCACTGTCTCCAATGTTTGACACAATGTACGTTACGCCTTGTCTCCAGGGAAACCTTAACCCAAAACCCAGCTTACCTGCAGGCTGGGGTTTGGGCTCTGTGTTTTATCATATGCTTTAATTAACAATGTGTGTTGAATAAAAAAAAAATGTCATTGTGTTGAATAAAAAAAAATGTCCTCTTAGTCATCGTCAATGACCTAATTTCCCTTGACTGAAATAGGATGATAACTAATCACAACAAATGCACATTGGCAAAACAATGACAGAGTTAATTGACAATATAGTCAACGAAAAAAACGAGACAAAATGTGGGCAGACATGAAATCAATCCAATCATATTTAATGTAGTTTTTAGTTGGGTGGGACAAGTGAGGATTCTATCCAATTACAGTAGCATGTGGTAGAGGGGCAGTGGGTAAAGTACAGAGGGGTCCTGGTAAAAATACAACCAACCAACAATAGATCTTAAGAAAATACCTTCGGACACACTTCACTTTTGCCACGGTAGACAACAAGACACATTGTAAACCCTGTGCCTCCATTTTCTCTGGTAAAAATACAACCAACTTGAAGCGACGTTTGCAGGCTAACCATTTGTACATCTACGCAAAAATAAGTAGGCCGGAACCTACTCATACTCTACTGAATTACTGTTACTATTAAAGACAATAAAGCAGGAGCAAGACCGCTTACTCTACCACTATTTTTGTGGTACACCATGGGCGAGCTTATCCGACAATTTTATGAGCAAGACACCAGTACAGTGCATTTCAATTGATGTTCTTGGCAAACTGGTGAGTTATTGACAACCAACCCAAAAGACCAGACTTGTCATTTTTCAATCTAACACAAAGAAAAACAGGTATGTGAGATGTATGCACGTTCTAGACATATAACACTGGTTGCTGTATTTAAACGGACAGTGGCCAAAATGCCAATTGTGCTCACTAAGTGTAGGTATACACAATATACAAAAAAACTGTTTGGTTTCTTTATATGACCATTTTAGTCATATACTGTTCAATATTTGAAAAAAAATGCTTAATTTCAGCTAAAAAAAATAACTTATTGATATATTCGAGAATTGCAGGTATTGTTTTGCATTTAGTTTTTGAAATGGTCTGCAAAAATAAGAGTGGTTTTAAGACAATTTCAAAGATGCGTTATCCTTTGAACCTTATTTTTTAGTCGACTAAAATGTTGGGGAATTTAGTCGACTAAAATTAGACTAAAACTAATTCCATTTAGATGACTAAAATATGACTAAAACTAAAATAAAAAAATTTGTCAAATGACTATGACAAACTAAATTAATAACTGCAGTCAAAATTAACATTGAGATAGAGATGAGAAAGCATGAAGGATACCATGTCTTCTAGTCCACATTTCACCTTTGTGTCTTTTTCTGTTGCCAAGGCGATATCATTAATGTGCTGAAGACTTAATCCTTCTGTTCTTGTAGCCAGCATATGTATGCGTGTGCATTATCGGTGTGATACCATTAGCTTATAGTCACCCTTGAACTCAAGTCAAAACAGCAGAATCCTCCAGAGGGTGACTTGCTGAGTAACTCTCCCATGGCTAATCCCCCCGTGGAAAAGGTTGCACGTGTGTTTCTCGAAAGCTTTGAAGACACTGGCTGGTCTCTGAAACTCACTTCAATCGTCAGTGATCCTCTTGGATGAAACTGCACCCAGAAGGTTCCTGTTCCAAAGCAAAGCAGCAGTAAACAAACGTGCCTGGCGGCTGCTGAGCATCATGATTTTTGCACAAAAACACACAAAAGAGAGAGTGAGGTAGAGGGAGAATGCTTGAAATGAAAACAGGGCTCTGCTTTGCAGTGCGCTTTGGATACCATTTAGACAGTGTTCCTTTTTCGATGATGCAGAGATTTGGTGATAAAGTGAGAATAATTAAAATGCTTTCCTACAGACAAGGTGGCATGAGACTTTGTTGGATATTTTTGCTAATAAACACAGTCATATCACTCACTCTATGAGCATAAGATTTTCTTAGCATAAGATTTCCTTACCATTCATTGATTCAAAAATATTTTCTCCACAAAAATCATTTTCTACTTTGGTGTTGGGATGTAATTACCAGGCCCAGTAGCATATTCAAGTAAATATAGAAATGTGGCCAGAATTCTAGAGTTTAAACATTTGTATTTCTATATTGGACCCCTCAGTTTTAGCCCAACATCAGAGGAAATACCTGTATATTCAGAACTGCATATTTTTGTGCCGGGACTGGATGTGTACTGGTCATAGAAGTCGGATTAAAGAAAACAAACATAGTTTGTTTGACTTGAGTCAATGTTTACCATATTAGATTTATTAAATGTAGTCCAAAGTCACAGTAATATGTCTCAATGTGTCACGTTGTTTTTACAACTACTCAACCTGTACTCTTTTTTTTAAAGTACTGGGATCAAATATCAGGTAACCTTCCTAAAATATGATAATTTTATACTAATTTTATTTTTGTATGCAATGGCTAATGTGCGTTAGGATATCACTTATGAGGGATAATTTGTGTCTTTATTACAAAATATTATTTTTTGACACAAAGTGTATGTAACTGAATTTTTTGCATTTGAAATTTGTGAACTATTTCGTTTTTAAATCAAATAATGCTGACAATGTTATTGAATAAAAAAATGTAGACAAAATGTGTGTAAAAATTCAGATTGTTAAAATACAGTGTTTTAAAATTCAGTGTGTAAAAATTCAGTGGAAACTAAATTCAGTGCAGAAATATTTGTTGCTTCAAAACTGAAGACTAATTTCTGGTAAATTAAGCCTGAAGCAATGGATCCTGTCTCAGAACCAGGCAATGAGGTGTCAAGTTTGCGGTCATGTGACATGGGTCTTACAAAAAGGCAGGTTATTGCAGCACTACATGCTCCAGGCCATATAATCTGCAGTATTTGTTTGGATACCTTTTTACGAACATTTTGAACAGTGGAGGTTGCTGTGCATTGGTAATAAAAAATCCCAAGATTCCATAAAAAAGGATAAAAGCTGTTCACACGATGGTACAAACACTCACACAATAATGACTAATTTTAAAAACATTATGACAGACCATCTCAAAAAACTAAATTAAATTGTAATGTTTTTTACTGAATAAGACACTCAGAATGTACATGAAAACACAGAATGTGGGATTTAACTATGACTTATAAAACACTGAATATTGAGAATATATGAACGTTGCTCCTCTCCATCCCAGACAACCTCCTTGATCAACATCTTCTGTAATTGAGCAAGAACAACAGCGATGTAACAAATGCTGTGAAAAATAAACAAAATGAGTAAAAAACACAACAAAAACATATGTTTTAATGAAAACAATTGAGCATATAAAGGCAACTTGTTTTTTCCACTCTACTGGTAGTTTAATTTGCCAGAAGTGAGTATTAAGTTTTGCACAAATTTTTTTAAACTGAATTTTAATACAAATTTTTTTTTACAGACTGAATGTTAAAATACTACATTTAAACAAACTGAATGTTTTAATACACAAATGTTGCTCACAGATGAAATTATTCTATGAAATTGTCAGCATAAATTGAAAAAGAAGTTCACAAAATTCAAACGCAAAAAATGCAGTCGAATACATTCTGTGTTCAAAGAAAGCTTTCGTAATAAAGACACACATTAACACCCATAGTCTCTGGTGAGTTTTGTTGTTCAGTTGAGTCCTGCTCAGTGGCCTAGTGGTTAGAGTGTCCGCCCTGAGATCGGCAGGTCTGCAGTTCAATCCCTGGCCGAGTCATACCAAAGACTATAACAATGGGAACCATTACCTCCCTGCTTGGCACTCAGCATCAAGGGTTGGAATTGGGGGTTAAATCACCAAAAATGATTCCCGAGCGCGGCCACCGCTGCTGCTCACTGCTCCCCTCACCTCCCAGGGGGTGGAACAAGGGGATTAGTCAAATGCAGAGAGTAATTTCACCACACCTAGTTTTTAATAAGTTGCTTTTTCTCCACACAGAAAACAATGAAAATATAAATAAATAAGGAATTAAATGGATAAATAAACATTTAACATCACTTTTACCTTTATTGAAGACTCTTAATACAAGTAAATTCCATCTCTTCCATGTTGGTGATTGTGCAAGACGGGCTGGGCTGTCTAAAAAAACTACAAAGAACATTTAGAGACACACTGGAAACATGGACTCTCAGGTGCTTGTTGTCTTTGTATGCTACAATTTTTCTTTGGCATTACGGTGAAGAAATATGACTTGTCACTAAAGGGTAAATACAAAATCAACAATAATCAACTATAGCATTTTAATTATTATTTTTAGATATGCTACAGAAGCAGGGATGTGTTGTTGTTTGTTTGTTTTGTGTGTGGCGTAAACAAAATAGTATTTTGCTTGTACTGTCATTTTTCTGTGTACATATTCCCTCCAGCAGTGACCTGACAGCAAAATAAAAATGCAATTCAGCAAAAAAGATCTCACTGTGGGAAGGATGAGATGTTTCCAGCCCCATCATGATGCCACATTAGTCAAAGCTAGCATCTGTATAGATCTTTCAAGAAAGTGGGGCAAACATGCACAATTCTTTATTCGACAAACAGGACTTTTTTCATCTTTTGTTCTCGCAAAAGAAAATAAATACATCTGTTGCATCATCAGATTTAAGCACATGGGTAGACACTTTTCTTTTTTTTTAGGCGTCATTATTTTTCTTCAAAAACCTTTCCTTTGGCACACATTCAAACATTTTTTTTAGTTGTGGGTCATATTTTTAATCTTCATTGTGATTAAATAGAGTTACTGCCGCAAGTTCCCACAAATTGTTGTCATGTGATGCATCTTGCAAGCAGGAAATGATAAATAGGTTATTTTTGATGGAAAAAAGCATCAACTAATGACCACACTAATCACACACACAAGACACACCAGGTTCAGCAAGTCAGGCTGATGACACCGGCTGAAAGCAATCAAGTGGTTATGGGTAAGCAAAAACAACAGAAATAGTTGATAAAATGAAAAACAATTGTGGTTAAAATTCGAAGGAAAACATGCAACCACCAAGTATTTATTATGATGAAATTAAAATGTGTTTGGCTTAAAAACAATCAAAACAGGCACATAAATGCATAACAGAAAACAATTTCCAATGTGTCATTTTTATCGTTTCCTTATGTAATAGAAATGTGACACATTGCATCATGGGAGAGTGCCACCGGCTGCAATTAAGTTTTCCACTGACTTTCATTTGCAATGTTAATACAGTGCTTTTTGCTATTTGTACAGTATTTAGCCTAGCTTGTGCTTATTTAACACATGAGTTTCCATTGTTAACAATAATTTCCGAATTCAATATTTTCCTTTTCCACAGCTTTTGTTCAGGGCAGTGGTTCTCAAACTGTTTTCACCGAGTACCTCCTCAGAAAACACTTGCCGCTCCATGTACCACCATAATGACCAACGTTGAAATACATTAGCGTAGTATGCCCAAGTGTTTTTAAAAACCAGGCAGAGGTTTTATTTAACAAGTATTTGTAACATTTTTGGCCACTGTAACATTACATGTAGTTTGAACAGTAACACAGTGTTTAAATATAGGGAAAAAAAGACTGTACTTTAATCAAGTGATTCTTTGGCATACCACTGGGTGGAGTCTGCGTACCAATTGTTTGAGAAACACTGGTTTAAGGCAGGCAGCACGGTGAAAGAGGGGTTAGTGCATCTGCCTCACAATACGAAGGTCCTGAGTAGTCTTGGGTTCAATCCCGGGCTCGGGATCTTTCTGTGTGGAGTTTGCATGTTCTCCCCGTGACTGCATGGGTTCCCGCCGGGTACTCCGGCTTCCTCCCACCTCCAAAGACATGCACCTGGGAATAGGTTGATTGGCAACACTAAATTGGCCCTAGTGTGTGGATGTGAGTGTGAATTTTGTCTGTCGATCTGTGTTGGCCATGTGATGAGGTGGCGACTTGTCCAGGGTGTACCCCGCCTTCCGCCCGATTGTAGCTGAGATAAGTTCCAGCGCCCCCCGCGACCCCAAAGGGAATAAGCGGTAGAAAATGGATGGATGGATGGTTTAAGGCAGTGGTTCCCAACCTTTTTGAAACTGCGGACCGGTCAACGCTAGAAAATTTGTCCCACGGACCGGGGGGTGTATGTTTTTTGTTTTTTGTGTTTTTTGTCATAAAAAGATACAATCGTGTGCTTACGGACTGTATCCCTGCAGACTGTATTGATATATATAACCAGAAATGTTAATAACAGAAAGAAACAACCCTTTTGTGCGAATGAGTGTGATTGAGTGTAAATGGGGGGAGGAGGTTTTTTGTGTTGGTGCACTAATTGTAAGTGTATCTTGTGTTTTTTATGTTGATTTAATTATTATTATTATTATTTATTTTTTTATTTTTTTTTATTTCTTGTGCGGCCCGGTACCAATCGATCCACGGACCGGTAACGGGCCGTGGCCCGGTGGTTGGGGACCACTGGTTTAACTTAATAAAGTGAATTATGACATCACATGTTGCAGCCACAGATGGATTCAAACAACTCATATAAAAAATACATAGCAAAAAATACAAATTAATGACAAGCACAAAGGCCAAAATAACCTGTTTGTCTCATGTTGTCGAGGGAAAGTTATTTTTTTATTATAATATATTATATTATATGTACACATCCCACCGGATGCAATTATATGAATGTTATTTTCTGATGGCTATCCTCTCATTTTACGTCCACAGCCGGTGAATAGATGGGGGAAAGGCATTTGGGTATTAATGGACAAAGTTACTAGTGTTTGGGAAATAGCAGGACATGGTGGCCAAGTTTCCTGGAGTAACACATTCACTGCAGGGCCAGTTGAATAGTGCTGTGGTATCGATTGAATGTGCACAGCCTGATAGATTTAAAAGAGGAAATGTGAGTGCAAAAACACAAAAAAAGGTGGCCATACAGTATGATACTATATGACAATACAGAAATACTAGGCTAGACATGATGAAATAATAAACATGTGGACAACAGGTATAGATATAGTCCATCCATTTGCACATGCCTATTTTAAATGGTTGACACACAACTGATTATTCAAAATAATTGAAATTTGGTGAATTTACACCAAAATAATTGATCTTAATTATAATCATCTGAAGACCTTTTGTGTTGTGTCTACTTTGGGATTGCATGAAAAAAATAATAGCATTTAATGAGTGTGACATATAATTAGATTTTTCTCAGCTAATGCTATGAAAGGAACTGTCTTTGCCAATAACCTATTGTAAAACAAGAAAGTAGTCAATTTACTAATGTATTGCACTGTGCATTACAGTATAACCTGCAAAGATGCCTTTTTTTTGGTTGACACAATGCAATTTATGTAAATAGTATATAACTACAGACCATTTTTATGTATTACAACAACTGTGACTCAATACAGTTAACATCATTGAATACATGAAGCTGTGAAATGAATACACTGGCAATATTAGAGTAGACAAGGAAGCACACTTGTTTTAAGAATAAATCCTCAAAATAAATGATAAATCACGAGCCACTAACTCTCAAAGTTGCAGTGGGTATTATGATTACGTTATTCCTCGCAGTGATAGCGGACACAGATGATTTAATATATGCTGCATTTAATGAGTCCTTGTAAACCACTTCAATGCTTCCATTATAACCAAGCGTATTTGAGAATAAGGTAGGTTTTATTTGCCTGTTAATTTGACTTTCTTTTACAGACTGCTGGTAATCATTCTCTTCCTTTCCTCAGTCAAAATCAAGACGCAGCTAAATATTTGATATCATACTTCCCTTCTAATACCAAACCTAAAATATTTAAAGGCAATGTATGAATATTTTCCTCTTTTCTGAACTGTTGTTGCAATGTTATACTGGTGTTGAACTACACCAACGGGTCAAATTATAAGGTTCATGCATTTGGGCGTGAGATTTCACGCAGTTTTAGATGCCTCTGACTGGGGGCCATTTGTAATGCCACATTGTGGTACAAGTATGTACCTACGTATTGCAAGGGTAATACAATAAATCTAGTCCTTGTCCGGGGTGCCACCACCTCCAAAGTTATGGTACTCTTGTACACTAAAGTAATATCCAATCACTACCTTATAAAATTTAAGTTCTGACTCATTGTCAACAAACTACTAACTACTGTGGCGGCTGGTTTAGCAGCCGCCACATTTATGCTGACACAACTGTGACTCTTGCTGGCCTATTGCCCTAGGTATTGGCACCATTCCCAAAAAATGTGGGCTCTATCGATAACCTCACTAACAACTTTAACGATGCCCTGCGCAACGCCATTGATAGTGTTAAAAACGCCCCTAAACGGCGTACCCCCTGGTTCACAGAAGAAACCAGAGCTCTTAAACTATCATGTAGAAAGCTGGAATGCAAATGGTGTGCAACTAAACTTGAAGTTTTCCATCAAGCATGGAGTGATAGTTGAATAACTATCTCATCCGTCTCAATAAAAAACATCCTAAATATTTGTTTAATACATTAGCGTCGCTAACCCAACAAGGGACTTCTCTCATTATCTCCACCCACTTGGCTGATGACTTTATGCAATTGTTTACAAAGAAAATTAAACTCATTAGAAAGGAAATTAAAGATATCGCGTTACAGCTCCAATTGGGTTATTTTAAGGCAGATATGAATGTATCCACAACGGATATTGAGCTCCAAAATAATCTCTCTCTTTTTGAAGAAATAACATCTGAGGAACTCCTGCGACTCGAAAATGGCACAAAACAATTGCCGTGGAGCCGGTACTGGAGGTTGCACAGCAGGCGACAAGGAAGATGGCGGCGGTGGCCACGCCGGTTGGAGACCCGGAACCGGCGGCCGAGCCGGGAGGCGAGAAGGCGGCGGTGGCCGAACAGGTCGAAGATCCGGAACCGGCGGTCGAGGCGGAAGGAGAAGGTTCAAGCCTGCTGAGGGCTGGGACTGCACAAACCTGGCTTTTAAGTCCTCCACGAATTGTGCGATCCAAAACGTCGGCTGTGCGTCGCCAACAGGGGTTCTTGCGAGGTCCCAGTCTGGCTTGAAGATCCTGTGAGGGACTCGCATGGTTGCAATTTTTTGGGACCCCCAGATGCAGGAACCAGCAGACGATGAACAGGTAAGATGATTATATTATCATTAACAGAGGAGAATGCAGTCTTGCATGAAAAAATTCCAAACATAAAGTGATCTTCGAGCACTGAGGAGTGCTCGAGACAAGGCATAAATAGAACATGGCCTGTCCACACCTGCTGCCAATCAACGGCAGGTGAGGAAAAAACACAGTGCTCCGAGGAATAAACATGAAATGGAACAATATAAGAGCACTGATAGGAATTTAATTCAAAAACACGGAAACAAACAGAAAGGAAGTGACAGATCATCACACGTTTTATTTAATGAGTTACACCAAACTCTAGAAAAATACAAAAGCCACACTGGATCACATGTTACAATGCAACACAAAACACACACATCAGTGTCATTGTCTTATCATTTTCAAAATTTGCAGAAAACAATTATAATAATATCGATATATTGCCCCATTCTCACGAGAACTTCATGGAATGCCAAACAAAAATTGTTGAAAAAGTCACACAAGTTCAATATTTTTTAGCATCTAAAGAAATTATATATTTTTTGTTAAAATTAAAATAATGAAACAAATATGTATAGCAATGCTTTGATACTATGTGCTTTGAAACTTTTTTTTTAACATAATCAATAAATGCATCAATTACCGCCGTTCATACTATTTCTCTGACATCCCTACTTTTAATATTACAAAATATGTGCTTAAAAGTTAGTATCATTTCCAACTAAATTCACTGGATAACAAACAGTATTTACATTTGTTTAAAAAGTTGTTAAGTTTGGACTAATGTGTATTCTTTTCCTGTGCTTTTTATTGTTTCCGTTCCAGTGATCCTATTGTTTTGTGTCCACTTCATGTGTACTTCCATTTTCTGCCACTTCCCCTGGTGCCTGGTGCCTGACTGACAATCAGGAGACACACCTGTCCTTGGTTGTCAATTAAGAGTCTTTTTAGGCGTTGTCCTTCCTTATTGACTATTTGTATTTGGGTGAGTTATCATTTTCCTGCACTCTGCATGAACTGTTAACTGTTTGCTTAAGTGTGTGCTACTCATCCACATCGATGCAACTTCCTTTATATGTATTAAAATATACGTTTACCTGCACATCGCCTGTCGTCTCTGCATCCTGGGGTCACGCCCGCCAGCAGCCATGTAACAAAAAAAAAACTACAAAAAAGGTTTGAAAAAGAGTTGTTAAGCGAATGTATGCTTGCCCTGCTACTTTTTTAGTATATAAACAATACGTTACACTTCACTCCACTAGGGGGACCATGGGAGCAAATTGCAACAGTTTTAAAATGCACAAAGACAGGAACATAATTCCAGTGTGCCGTCATACCCCCTCAAGCGGATTCTCTTCCCTCCATCATGATGGAGCACTGCATCCATCTCGGGTGGGTGTGTGTGCGAAAAGGAGAGGGGGAGTAATTGCTTACCCTCACACCCTGCGATAAGTGTCTCCTAACAGCCAGCCGCCGAGATGATGGCGATAACAACACTTCTTGCACAAGAGCGCTCTTACACTCTCACAACACAAGGTGCACTGCTGCCCGCACCAATGGGACTCCCTGGTGGAGCGCAGCGCCCGTCATTAAAACAGCAAATATAAACACATTGAAAGTGGGGCTTAATGCCATCTGTCTCCCGCCTGTTATAAACAAATGCAAATGAGCTGACAGGCGTCACAAAGTCAGCCTCTCCTATAGCTTTTATGCAAACTGTGCTAATGGTGGCGCTATTCTGCACACACAAATACAAACACATTGATGTCCAAAGGGCACTGTAGGTGCTGTAGGGAAAATATGTTGGGAGCCGTCATGCCTGACCATCTTATCATGGCTATTCTTTAGGGCAAGCGTGTCAGACTCTGGCCCGCGGGCCAAATTTGGCCCGCTATGTAATTTCACTTGGCCCGTGAGGTGATATCAAATTAACACTAGAGCCGGCCCGCCGATTATATACAGCGGGGGTGCCGGGGTACACCGCTAATTCTCATACTTGCCAAACCTCCCGGGAGACTCCCAAATTTCGGTGCCCCCCCTGAGAATTGTAGCGTCCCCTTTTTCGTCCAGTCCAACGAGTGCTGGCCCAGTTACATAATATGTGCGGCTTTGAGACACACACAGAAGTGAATGCAACGCATCCTTGATCTTCAGCGATACAGGTTACACTGAGGGTGCCAGTATAAAAAACTTTTACATTGTTAGAAATATGCGCCACACTGTGAATCCACACCAAACAAGAATGACAAACACATTTCGGGAGAACATCCGAACCGTAACACAACATAAACACAACAGAACAAATGCCCAGAACCCCTTGCAGCACTAACTCTTCCGGGATGCTACAAGGTGTGTGTGTGTGGGGGGGGGGGGATGAAAAGCGGACGTGACGTCAGTTCGTAGAGAACGTTAAAAGCAGTGCCTGTAAGGCACGCCCCCAAGACTGTGGAATACGAAAAATAACGACTGATGAACACCTTCGTTCGATAATGAAGGTTGCCTCAGCTCAAAGCCTGAGCCCCGACATTAATGAACTAGCATCCAAGAAAAGATGGCAGGTATCTGGCTTGGGCACATCAGATTAGATCAGTGTGTTGCAAACTGAGCAGTTTAAAGTCCTGATTGGTTGGTTTATTCATTATTTTATTTTCAAATGTATTAGCCTGTGGAAAAAGGTAGTGTTGATATTTACCTCAAAAGGCAGCAAATAGAAAAGAGGTATTCAATTTTTATTTAAATTGTATTTGATATGCCATTGATATTTTTTAATTATTATTATTATTATTTGAAATTCGATTTTGCATGTCACTATAAAGTTATATAAGCCTTGCTTGTTCAATATTCAATGCAAAACTTGTTTGGGTCCCTATTAAAAGGTTAATTTGTTCAATCTTGGCCCGCGGCTTTGTTCAGTTTGACATTTTGGCCCACTCTGTATTTGAGTTTGACACCCCTGCTTTAGGGAGTCAGGCTTTTTCTTCACAATACATGTATAAAATCCTTTGCAACCCTTCAATTCACATCGCTGATAGAATAAAGAGCCTTTTTTGACAGTTTATCTCTGCATCTCTTTTGTTTTGTAAGGCACACATAATTTTTTTGGAGGGCCATTGTTGATGTTCTCCTGCCACATATTTTCAGCCTTAACGTTTCTCTAAAATGTTGCTTGTTCACACACATGACTGCTGCTGTTGCATATTTTTAAATAACCAACTGGCCCTCTGCCTGGATTAAATAAACATACTTGCAACTCTGTGGCTATTGATTACATCAAAACCGAGATGTTTAATGCACTTTTTGATGTGCACACTTTTCACAGCTTCAATCAGGAGACGTTTCACACGTAAACTCATATCTTTAATGTGTTAGGTTATAGAAGTGGGAACTCAAAATAGTTCATGAACATTTCAGGCCAATATTATGTTTAATTTAAAGGGGGACTGCACTTTTTTGGGGAAGTCTGCCTATCGTTCACAATTATTATGAAAGACATGATGATGGATGGATTTTTTTATAAATGCATTCTATCTAACTTGTAAATAAATATAAACAAAAGTCCGCTTACAACGCAGCCAATGGGAGGTCCTTTATTTTGCGCGCTAACAGACTATTTATAGCGGCCCTGTGTTTACAAACCTGGGTACAATTTCGACATGATCGACTGGTGTTTCGTAGCTTCCTTGAAGTTCACTGTAAATCATAAATTATGCCTCTCACCTGGACAGAAGAGGTCTGAGGACGTATTCCGACAAGTTGGTACATTTTGACAGCCATTTAGGACCCGGAAATGGCAAGAATGATAAGAAAAGACGCTTTCTTCGCGAGGAATATGAGTCATTGTTCATCTGAATGGGAATATATGAAAATCCTAACAGTCGGCATCCTAATGACAGCAAACATTGTACAGTATATTTCTTGGTTATGGAGATGGTAACACTTGTACTTGAGTTCGACTTTTAATGAACATTTTTGCGAGTGAGTGGTTGTCAAAGTTTTTTCAACAAGCACCACCATAATGACCAATATTAAAATAAAGTAGAGTAGTAGGCCCAATTAATAATTAAAAACAAGGCAGTGGTTTCATTTAATTAGTGCATATTTTTTGGGCCTATTTAACAATACACACAGTTATGGAGCTAAATTAGGGCCAAAGGTTTTGTACTTGAAAAAAAAATACTCTGAAACTGAAAGTTAAGGTTTTGTTGTTGAATGTTGAAAAATACATTAGTGTATTCAAAATAAAAATAAAAAACCTTGAGTGTGCATTGCACTCAAGGTGCAATTTGAAAATTGTAATTTAATTGTTGGCTGTTGAATATAATATATATATAATGTGGCACGATTTGTTGCGACTTTTCTGCAATCTGGTGTTCAAATCAGCCTTCACACCATTTATTTCCCTCACAATCGCATAGAGTAGCCTGTATAAAGTGTCGGCTTGAACTGAAATAGTTCCTAAAGTCCGTGAAGGCAACGTGAAAAGGACACCCCTTATCATTTTGCTGATTGGTCTGTCATGAGGCCACGCCCATCGCACTACCACCACGCAAAAAAAGACCACAAGTCTAAATCTGAAAAAAACAGATTTGAATCTAAGAAAAAAAAGATGTAAAACTTGAAAAAAGATTAAACCGTAAAAAGTAAGATTTTAATTTGAAAAGTTTAATTAAAAAATTATCAAAATGAAATGAAATAATTAATTTAAAAATGTTTAGTGTCAAATGTAATTATATTTAACTTGGAAAAAACGGTGTTTATTTATTTTTAGTTTGAATAAACTGATGTATTTGTCAACATTCAACATCAAACCCTGAACTTTCAGTTTCAAAGTACATTTTTTCAAGTACAAAACATTTGGCCCTGATTTAGCTCCATACACAGTTTGAACAGGAACAGTGTTTGAACAAAGGGAAATAAAACACTGTACTTTAATCAAGAGATTATTTGGCCTACCACTAGATAGAGCCCACATACCACTAGTGGTACACGTACTGCAGTTTGCGAATCCCTGACTTAGGTTTAGTCCAACATAAGGTAGAGTCTTTGCCTAAATGTATGTCACTTTCTTTTTATAAAGATTTTAATGAATCTTTTTTTTTTCAATACTGTATATATCTTTGTTATACTGTAGACGTGGGATAACTGAATCTGCTTATAGTTTTAATCTGCACCAGTATGTCACTTTGTTTTAAACCATTAGAACTGCTGTATAACTCATTTATTTTGTACAGAGTATATTTTGACTTTAGAAATGGGATCATTGAAGCTACAAACTGTATCCAATGCTAAAGGGGTGACCTTTAACCCAGGTCCACATTAAACATATTACTGTTGCCATCATATATTTTCATTGTGTTTTGCTTATTCAAAAGATACATTTTTGACAGTTTGCAAATGGCGATAATGACATGATTTTACCTGAACTGCTGAGCCAAGCGAATTTTAAATTATGCACAATATTATGCAAAAAATATCGGAATCATGCTGAAAATAGTTGGTGTTAAAATGGGTAGGAGAAAATAAATGATCTTCTCCTTTAACAGTGCATTTCTAGTTTGAGTTTTAGAGATCAAAGTAAATTCAGCTGTATTACCTATCCAAAATTAATTTAAATTGTAGAGCATTTTGTGTCAGAATATGGGAATACTAGTAGTCACGTTAATAAAAAATAGTCAATGTTGAAATGCATGGGTTGGTCTCATATAAGCTGGTTTATAGTTTGTATTAATCATTGTATTAATGTGTTGTATTATTGCTGACATAATAATGGGTGCCTCATTATGTATTTATTATCTAACACCTTAAAAAGGCACAACAATGCAGCATTAAACATTAATGCAGTATCAGTGACCATCCTTCTAATTCTTTATATAATTGATCTTAGTTCTTAAAAGATAATTATTTTCTGACACCATGCTGTGATTGATGAAGCACCTGCTGCAACCCCTATTTGTTCACTGGTGCCTGCGCGGATGCTACACAATGTAAAGGCTCTCCAAAGACTAACTATCGACTGATGTGCCAATAGTGAATGTGTGTTCAATGAATGATTTCTGATTGATCTTACACTCATGTGTAAGGCAACCTTTTATTTAGTAGATTTTGAAAGCTGAGCAATGCCTTGCATGTAGTTGTAAAAGGGTCATGTTATCTTGCAGAATGTACTGCAACTGTTTAACGTAAAAGTGATACAACTACAACTTTTTTTTCACTGACCCATTTTTAAAAATCAAATATTCAAATTTTGATTCATATTGAGGGTAACACATGGCTAATAGGTGTTTACTTTCATGATGTCTTTTATTATTTGCATGAGAAAATCCCAAAATACTAGGGGTGTAAAAACATGTCAACTCAAATTACAATATGGAATACAATAGGCACTATAGAGAGCCTGCTGACCAACAGCATCTCTGTCTGGACTGGAACCTGCAATGCCTCAGACTGGAAGTCTCTCCAGAGAGTGGTGAGGACGGCGGAAAAGATCATCAGGGCTCCTCTTCCTCCTATCCAGGAGATCGTAAAAAGCCGCTGCCTGACCAGGGCTCAGAAAATCTGCAAAGACTCCTCCCACCCCCACCAAGGACTGTTTTCACTGCTGGACTCTAGAAAGAGGTTCCGCAGCCTCCGAAGCAGAACCTCCAGGTTCTGTTACAGCTTCTTCCCTCAAGCCGTAAGACTCTTGAACGCATCATAATTAAATTATCCCCTCAACTCCCCCCAAAATGGATCGTGTCCCCACCCCTGCATAGCCTCCCGCAAAGCTTGCGTGCGAGGGCAAAAAAATCCCTGTTTTGCGTCGCAGGACGCAGAGCTATGATTGGTCAGTTTTTGCCGAGGAGAATCCCTAAACACCGCCTTCTGCCCGAATGCAGCTGAGATAGGCTCCAGCACCCCCCGCAACCCCTAAAGGGACAGGCGGTAGAAAATGGATGGATGGATGGAGTCCCTAAACACAGGCTAGTAGGCTTTGTACTTGAAATGCACAAATTATCTGAAATAAAACAACCGTTAATAAACATATGCATGAAAACTGATATTGTGTACTTAATATCTCGGTGCGCTCTAAAAATATTAACTGAATGTGTTGTTTTTCCAGCTTATTGTGTTGTTCCGTCTATAAGAATCCACAAAGTACAACACTCTTTTCAACTTTCTCTCACACTCAACACTTCTCATTCTCCTTCAATAATCTTTCAGGCACGGTAGATTTTATTTGTGAACTTGAACATGACCATACACATTAACACCAGCACGACGTTAACTTACAATAGTTATTCAACAGTTGTGTTCATTTACAATTACATGATAGCTCTATTTTGTCCCATGTGCCGAATGGCCGAATAGCATTGCAAATAATAATAGTGTCCTCTGCCGCAACTCGTTCAGAAGTTGCACAGTCCATCTTCACCAAGGTTTTTTCCTCTAGTTTATAAGTAAAACGTCCATTAAAAGTAAACTGATGATTGTGAATGATTAGTACCAGTGTAGACAAAGATGTCCATGTTGTGGTTGTCCTCTTTTGTCACTCTTCACAAGAAGGAAACAGTATCAGTCAACAACAGCTGCAGTTGCTCCTTCTGGACACACTGCCCCAATGTGTTTTGGAAGAGAATCACAAGTCTGGCGTCACCCTCCACAAAAATAACTTTAATTTAAACAACACACCATAGAGGTGACGCAAGCTCCATGACGCAAGAGTATATTCTAGCCTTAAGGTGAGCCACGTAAATAAGACCGCCCAAAAAATTACGCATTCCGAAGGGACAGTCAGAAAGCGGCTTGAAGACGGTCTGTAAAACATAATCTATGCAACATTTTGACCAAATAACCACAAGGAAGTGTTTTAAATGTAGAAAAAAAATCACAATGTGACTCCTTTAAGTCGGCCATATTTTACTGACAATAAGTCGCACTTTTTCAGTTTGGCTGTTCCCACAACTTACCCACTTCTGTATCTAAATGTAAATATTCTAACTATTGCTATTAAGTGAAGTATTTGACAATGTCATTATCAAATACTTTTTGGTCCCATTTGCTCTATCAAAATAAATACAATATTTCTGTCATCTTTGCGCTACGCTGGGCACACCTCCAAGAGCGCGCCAGGCGCGCGCCACTGCGGCTGCAGCAAGCAACTGAATTCAATCATCAGCAATCAACGCACCTGTCGCTGATGAGAAGACCTGCCTTAAGCCAGCTATCCTGGGCCAGAACGTAGAAGAAGACGGCACAGACAGGAGGGACGCTGTTTTAGCTCTATTATTTATTTATATATATATTTACAAAGGTATGGAGTGTGACTAATCCAAATGTGTATGTGTGCGACTATGTGTGGAGATTACCTGAAGAGTGTTACCCGGAAGTGTTGAGCGAGGTGCGGAAGTCCAAGGGGGGGGGCAAGACAAGCTCGGTGGTCCGTGAGACAGGCAGGAAGTCGGGGGCAATAGCGAGGCCTTAAAGTCGGTGTCCAGGCGGGAGGTCAAGATGCAAGATGCAGCCAGGGAACCAGAGAGAACACGAGGAGATGAGACGCACTGCTTGTGACGTGGGAACGAAGGTAGGCTGCTGGAAGGCGACAAGGAGGAACACGAGACAAATTAACACGGAGGGGAAGAAAAACACAGAGAGGGAAAGAATGCATAGAGCTTGATAGGTTCGGCTTACTGTACAGGACAGGTCGCTTCGTTCTGGCCCAGGATAGCAGGTTGCGCTGGCTTAAGAAGGCAGGTTTTCTCATCAGCGACAGGTGCGTTGATTGCTGACGATTAAATGCATTACATTAAACAAATTAAACGGGCTGTGGAATCCACAATGTACAAACTAAAAATGCATGGCGTAAAAATAAATTTGCAAAGTGCAAACATTATTTTAGCGACATTGTGCAAGCAGACCAGCCAGTAAGCCTTGCCCTCTTCCTCTTTCTCCTACACACACACACACACAAGCCTCCTGATCAGTTTGTTTTTTCGAATATAGTAATTTTTAGGCAAGTATATGTAAAAAAAAAGAAAAAAGATTTTAATCACATAAAATATATTTATAGCCACTTGGTCCAGCTCCTCCCGGGGGATCCCGAGGCGTTCCCAGGCCAGCCGGGAGAGATAGTCTTCCCAACGTGTCCTGGGTCTTTCCCGTGGCCCCCTACTGGTCGGACGTGCCCGAAACACCTCCCTAGGGAGGCGTTCGGGTGGAATCCTGACCAGATGCCCGAACAACCTCATCTGGCTCCTCTCGATGTGGAGGAGCAGCGGCTTTACTTTGAGCTCCTCCCGGATGACAGAGCTTCTCACCCTATCTCTAAGGGAGAGCCCCGCCACCCGGTGGAGGAAACTCATTTCGGCCGCTTGTACCCGTGATTTTGTCCTTTTGGTCATGACCCAAAGCTCATGACCATAGGTGAGGATGGGAACGTAGATCGACCGGTAAATTGAGAGCTTTGCCTTCCGGCTCAGCTCCTTCTTCACCACAACGGATCGATACAGCGTCCGCATTACTGAAGACGCCGCACCGATCCGCATGTCGATCTCACGATCCACTCTTCCCTCACTCGTGAACAAGACTCCGAGGTACTTGAACTCCTCCACTTGGGGCAGAGTCTCCTCCCCAACCCGGAGATGGCACTCCACCCTTTTCCGGGCGAGAACCATGGACTTGGATTTGGAGGTGCTGATTCCCATCCCAGTCGCTTCACACTCAGCTGCGAACCGATCCAGTGAGAGTTGAAGATCCTGGCCAGATGAAGCCAGCAGGACCACATCATCTGCAAATAGCAGAGATCTAATCCTGCAGCCACCAAATCAGATACCCTCAACACCCTGACTGCGCCTAGAAATTCTGTCCATAAAAGTTATGAACAGAATCGGTGACAAAGGGCAGCCTTGGCAGAGTCCAGCCCTCACTGGAAACGGGTCCGACTTACTGCCGGCAATGCAGACCAAGCTCTGACACTGATCATACAGGGAGCGGACCGCCACAATAAGACAGTCCGTTACCCCATACTCTCTGAGCACTCCCCACAGGACTTCCGGGGTACACGGTCGAATGCCTTCTCCAAGTCCACAAAAAACATGTAGACTGGTTGGGCAAACTCCCATGCACCCTCAAGGACCCTGCCTAGAGTATAGAGCTGGTCCACAGTTCCACGACCAGTACGAAAACCACACTGTTCCTCCTGAATCCGAGGTTCGACTATCCGGCGTAGCCTCCTCTCTAGTACACCCGAATAGACCTTACCGGGAAGGCTGTTTAATGGACATGTATTAATATTTGTTTTACGGATTGGACAAGCGGTAGAAAATGGATGGATGGATGGATGAGTAATTAATTTTTCCTCCCATTATGACGCTTTACCCGCCTACCCTGAGCAGCCACGTGCCCCTGCGCTACAGTTTATGAACAAAAATACATTGAATTAGTTCTTTTCAACATGTACTTTTAGTTTCAGCACTTTTGTGGTGTTTTTGAATTAATGTTGGTATGCTGTAATTTGTCATTTGAGCTGTAAAAAAATGTAATATGCGGTATAAAAAAAAATATATGTAAAAACAAATATCCAAAAATGTTTGTTCCAATTTGGTTGCCGACCACAATGAATTTCTAGTTTGTACCTTGCATATACTGATATGCATTTTTTCAGGGGAAGTAATTAGTAGTGAAGCTAGCCCCAGTATATACACTAGATTGCATCCTGTTGTAGTAACCCTCTTCCGCCTGCGAGGGGCGTGCCGTGCTCCGCCTCCATGCTGCAGGTGGTATGCAGCAGACGTCCGCTGACAGCAGAAAAAAACAGCGCGACTGTACTTTCACAATAAAATCCCGCAGCGCTCCAAACAGCTGACATGCTTTTACTTTGAAGCGAGCTCTGTTTGCCTTTTTTTCCTCCCCACACCCGCTTATCGCTGCAGGTGGTGCGCCTCGTCCAGGAGCGCCCACATCTGTCTTGAAGGAGAGCTGATTGCTGAAGGTGGCGGCAACGAAAAAAGCTGCCTTGTGGCATTTCCAACCTTGTGGATAAAGGCAGGGGAAGAGACACGCGTGCTGACTGGGAATTTGTTTTTTGTTGTTTTCCAACTCCTCCTCAAAAAAAATAAATCCGGAGAATAACAGCGGGAAGGCTGCAGCGAAACAGTAAGTAGGGACTTTTCTTGTCTTTCTTTGCCGCGATGACGTCTGATGCTGATAGACGCACACGGAAATACGATGTTTGGGTTTGGTGTCTTTACGCAAACGATGCGTAAAGGGTCGACAGTTGGCATGGAATTAGCCCTTTGCACTCTTCAGCACGTTGGAGCAGCTAATATCATATATGTCAAAGTGCCGTGTGTGTGTGTGTGTGTGTGTGTGTGTGTGTGTGTGTGTGTGTGTGCACATTTAGTCGTCCACACACACACACACACACACACACACACACACACACACACACACACACACACACACACACACACACACACACACTCAATGAAAATATGTGCTCCTCTGTGTATTTTTATTCATTGTTGGCACGTAACTAATCATTCACCTAATTATGTTTTTGTATTATTTGCCTTCGTATTTTGGACTTCATGCACAATTTCACTTGACGCACACACATTTTGCACTTATTGTACTCCATTACTCCCCCAATTTTTTTATTTCTTTTTTTTTTTTGCAGATTTTCTTAGTCCTAGTGCATAATGTGATACGATGAGGCCACTCTTGGCTGCATGCCCCCCCCCAAGTAAATGTGATCAACACGGTGTGTTAGTGAGGCGTGGAAGTGCAACGTGTACTCATTGCACAGTGTGCAAGAGCTCCATTACCCTTGCTGTAAGTGCACACACACAAACTGTATATGGGAATTGAACAGTTGCAGCAATATGAGTGGGGTGGGGTCATACATTCAAAAAGTCAGAAAAAATTAAAAGTAGCAGTGTCAAACTGTTCTTAATATTTTGCAACAGAAGGTAACCGAAATATGACTAATGACCCTAAATGACTAAACTCCTCTGAGCTATGCAGTCCCAATTAATGCAGAATATAGTATGGGGTACGTTGTGGTGGTCCAAATCTAGTTTGATGCCTTAGTACATTTTGACACACACTTTTCATTGGATGGTGCAAGTGTACTTTTGAGGAGTTTACTGGTAAAGCACTTAGTGAAGGGTGCTTAAAAGATAATGATGCACACTCAGACTGTTGCAGACCTTTTCACTAGTTGTCTTTTAAGTCGTAAACGTCTCAGTTCCTGCTGTTTTTTTTTTTCCATTTTCCCATATGTCATCAAGCAGAGGTCGACACCGTTTGACCCCAACCTCTTGTTCCAAAACCAGAAAATGTTGAGTGCTCGGTAAACGTCGCAGCCCGGCCGTGATGGAGGCATTGTCTCCCATCTTTTCATCATCCGTCTTGATGGCGAGGCTGAAAATTGGAGGGAAGCGAGAGTCGGAATTGGGTAATCTTGCTGTAATCCCTGGCACGGCGGGCCATAAGACGTGCAGTCTGCCTCATTAACTCCCTCCTTTGCCTTCTCCCGGCCTGGCCCTCATCCATCTTTGCCGCTCATCCGTCCGGCATGCCAGCAAGCAGAGAGGTTAAGGGAGCTTAGGGGAGCCATAAAGGCAGACACTTGCATAAAAAAAAGGGGAGGATATACACAATAGAGAACTGAAATATTCTCCCCTCCTACTCGCTCTCCCTTTCAGCGTACCAGAGGCTGATGATGGAAGACGTGCCCGCCCGTCTCTTCCTGCCGTACTTCTATTACTTTTCTCTTTTGATTAAGCGGCAAGGAAGGCCCATCGTGCACACTGAAGGACCGTTCATTGTCCCTGAATGATGGCGTGCATGAATTTGTCAGGGAGGACGATGGACCGAAGGCTGGGGGAAAGAGGGCGAGGAGTCACCGGTGGTTTATTGATCTGATCAGGTTACCTTTCCTCTGGGTTGCCGTGGTCGCAGGATCCCTGCATCCAGCCTGGAATTTAGACCGTAGCCACAAAAACATGGATCATTTTAAAAAAATGTGTATTTTTCAATAATTGTTGCATATTTGATTATTATACAGTACATATCATATATAATGAATTTATCACATTTACAGTTCGAACGGTATTCATATGGCCCCATTCATCACGGTTAACCTGACACATGAAATGTGACAAATTGGAGGGGTGCACTATCCATTTAATATCTTAAAATGCATTTTGTGGCAGTTTCAACTTTGACCACAGCGTCAGTAGCAATGTAGAGTGGCACTTTCCATCATTTTCAGCAAACTACATTGCAGAATGATCTCCTCCCTTTCTCTCACACGACATCCACCAAGGAAGGGGGCTATATCAATCCCTTTATTAATAATGAATATATGCTGACGTATACAATATTGCATAATTTCCTGTTTTTGGAAGTGAGTGCACACAACATAGAAATGTGTCATATCTACCATCTATCTATTCGTACCTCTGGCTGACGGTGTTGTCGCACTGTGGATATTATTTTCTCTCCTGACTTATCTACTTGCTAAATTTCTGTTTAAGCTGGTTTCTCTCTCAATTTGATAATTTATTATTTTCTTGTTTCACTATTTACTATTCAAGCTAGCTTAGTCCGTGCTATATCTGCATTTTAGAACCGCCCGTATGAAACTGTTTAATTTACATAATCGATATTTGAACATTTGTCCATCGACTCAGAATCGCCCACATTTCAATAGTGATGCATCGACTAATCGATCGTTCTTTTCCACCTCTATTGGTGGCCATGTTTATCAACCAATATTGCACATGTGCATGTCACTCCCCTAAAAGTGTGTACTAATTTTCGGGTGTTTCGCCTCAATGCCTTTAAAATTACAGCAGGTATTTTTTAGAGCCATTGGGAAAAAATTCAAGTCCATATGGTGTCAGAAAGATAATATCCCAGGCTACAGTAGCGGTGCATGTTTTGACTAATCTTCCCCCTGTAAAAAAGAAGTAGGACTGCAACTAACGGAAGTTAGATTTTTTTCTATATCTTACAAGTTTTTTGTTGCAGACGATTAAAAAAATTAAAAAAAAGTTTTTTTTACCTCTTGCTGCGGCATACTTTTTGTCCCCAGGAGCATCTGTAGCTTCCTCCTTATTTCCTTAGCGGAGATTCGTAAACTAACGCTAACGAGAGAGAGACGTTTGTTCCAAAGAAAATAAGTGTTTTCTCTTGTTTAGATTTGCAGCAACAGGCGTGGAACAAATGACTGCACGCTGCAAAGTTTGTTTTAAAAAGGCATCAGCACAACAAACCTTTTCCAGCATCTGAGTGCAGGAAAGGCCACTCTTCACGAGACGAGCAAGACCAAAACAACTAACAAATTCCGGCTAAAAAAACAGATTATTGCGGTGGAATCATTTACAGCAGGTGCCATGTATGGTGAGAAAGAAGCACAATCGAGAACGATTAAGAAAGCAGTCGCGCTGCACGTACAATAAAAAAGCCTTCATTTAACCATTTACTAAAATGCCTCTCAATGTTTTACTTAAATATGTATCCACATAAAATGTATAATACCACATTTTTATGTACAGAAGTATATGTTAAAGACAGAAGTTTTACGTTTGCAGTTTAGTAGTCTCAATGTAATTTATATCTGGTCCAAAAACATTTTACAAATTAGAATTTTTCAACTATTTCAAATTTTCAAACTGTTTAATAAAAATAAATTTGTTTTGAATTATCCCTGGCATTTGTATGTATGCATTAGTTTCTTTAAAACGTCAGGGGGAAAAATCTAAAAATTGTAAATCGAATTTTTGCTGAAATTTTTTTATTTATTTTATTTTTAGACTTACTTTAATTGTTGACCAGTCAGTGATTATTTTTTCAATTAGTTGACGACTCAATGGATTATTTCTTACATGATCTGCTTTACACGTTTTAGTCCAAGACTTGATTTGAACTTATTTTAAAAAGCTGTCATAGTAAATTGTAACAAAAGAAACATACATTACACGGCTTGTCACACCACGCCGTGCCTTATTTTGAATTTCTTGGTGTAATTTTCACTTCCTGTTTTTCCCTTTCCTGCAGCAGCTTTACGGCTGCCTTTGATTACTTTTACCCTCACCTGTTTTCTGTTTGTAATTAGCACTATATAAGTTGAGCTTGTGACAGCATTCGGTTGTCGATACATTATTCACTGGTCACTATAGACAATTCTCTCCATGCTGAGCTCAAGTATGCACATACTTTGTGAATGCCGTCTGCTCCACATTTCCTGTAAGTGTTTTTGCTGTGTTCCAGCATTTCGTTTTGTTTCCTTCATAGTCTGCCCGGTCAGAGCACTTCCCTGTGGCTCTTGCTTTTTGTTTGTTTAATCAATAAATACCCTTTTTACCGCACGCTGCCTCCGTGTTCGTCTGCATTTTAAAATCATTCCAACCTTTGTCGTCTCACACGACACATCGCTTGACACCCCAAAACATTTTCTTCTGCACTGTTTGTATTATTTAGCTGCCATCAGCCACTTACTATGATAATACGGTAAAGATTAATATTTGTTATCAAAATAACAAAACAAAAAGCTGCATTCAACGTGCAGTCCACACGTATCTCCTATGTATGACTGCCATCTACTGTTCACACTTATTACACCATGTACCATGTAAAAAAAGGTTGGAAGTCCGCAAAACCAGAAATAATTCATACACAAGGCGCACCGTTTTATAAGGCGCACTGTTCATTTTTGATAAAATGAAAGGTGTTTAAGTGCGCCTTTAAAGTCCCAAAAAATTGATAAGTGACTTCTGAACAATAACAAATATTTGTCGACAGTTCTTTATTGTTGATTTATGTGGACTAACTGTTGCAGCCCTATTTAAGAGTAGAATATTGATTGCATGGAGGGTTCTCATTTTTTTCATGACTGCTTCAGGTAGTTTCGTATTTTGCCCGCTCATATGACCAACCTTAGCTTTCTTATTAGCTCAAAGGGCTAAGAAGTTGAGGGCTACAGCACCACCTGCTGTTCTGGCATGCACGTGACAGCCATAAAAGTGCTTTGAGGCTCGTCTCTCTGGTGTCGGCCACAGAGGGAATCTCACAAAATTGTCGTGTGATGGCGGCAGTTGAGTTCAAAGCACCGCAAACGCATTTAATAATGTGCCTTTGGTCTTCCTAATTGGGGGAACCGTTGAGGGAGAATTCTGGATCTGGTCCCAGTGTATTCCACCAAGATTAGGTCATGAATTCATTCAGCGCGGCTCCCCGCAAGAACATTTTAATCTTTGATGAGTTTCTTTTTTTTGTTTAAATATATATTTTTATTCCTCCCTCAAATATGTAATCCCAGAACTCTTTTTCATATCAGAGTAACGCTGCAAAAAGCAGGCACCGCCAATGAATTAATGAAGATGTGCTTTGTAGCCTCTAGTCTTAATTTTGAATATTTGCTGAACCGCATTGCTCAGCTTTTAGACAGCGCAAGTCAGATTCTTGGAAGTATGCTTGGATGCGCTCTTTCAGTGAACGGCACTCACCCTTGGTACACAAAATTTTAGGCATCCACCTTAATCTTACCACAACAATTAAACATTTTTTTCTTGCAACATTAAATTCCGAGAGGGACAAGCGGTAGAACATGGATGGATGGATATTAGGAAGGCCCTTTTCTGTGCATGTGACCTGTGACATCACACACACTTCTAGATGAATTGAACAACAACATTCCCAAGTCACACTCCAATATTTGACGCACGTCATTTCCCAGATGAGAAGAAGCAATGATTGGCTTCCCCTGGTGCAAAGTGGAGCAGGTTGTGTAACGGCTATATGGGACACACAAGAGTTTTACGCTCATAATTGAGGAGTGGGTGTTAGTAACTAATCCGTGTGCTGTGGGATATCACTCATCCACACAATTTCCAGTTTTGCATAATCATACAGTTTGTTTGCATAACACTAGCACGGCTAACTATACCCTGCAGTGTGGCGCAAAAGGCAAAATGAAACTCTTAAATCTGATATATAGCGTTAGAAAGATGGGCATTTAGGGATATAAAGCTTTTCTTTTTGATCTTTACACGTTGGAAACATACCATGGTCACTTTAGGACAGAGAAAAGTTGTTTTGAGTGGAAATATTTGGATTGTACCTCCTATTTGTGCCCAGTTTACAGTGCTTCTTAAACCCCCAGTCTACTCTGGAAGGAGCATCATGAATCCATAAGCGACAACAGTTTGGTATATACTTCAATTGTAAAGTCACGGTTCGGTTTATCATTTATACATCAAGGAAACAAAACACATAACGTAAACCTGCATAATTTGAGTGTAAACACCTTTTAAGGTTATTTAAAATCTAACAAGTACAAAATGTTAACAAGAAATACTGCAATAAAAACATTCTCAAAGCAATCGCGTGTTTAGGGCTGCAATGGTTAATCAATTAATCGGATTATAAATAAACTTTGCTTTATAAACTTAGATTACTTTTTTAAGCAGTGTAACTAATACACATTTATAAAAACAGGACTGCATGGAATAGGAGTGGACGGTTATGGCAAAAATAATAAAATAAGATTATTTGCATGGGAACTGGAATCATTAACACGATAATTCAATAATGTGAAAACATGAGTATTTATTGCACCACAGAAAACTCAACTTTAAATGAATTTTAAAAGAACGGATATATATTGGTAACAAAGAATTAAATATTAATGTTAGTAACAGCAATATATTAAATAATAGCAATTAAAAAAAACAGTAAAATTCAGTTTTTCAGGTTTGTTTTTATTTGCGTTTTGTACATTTTACACTTATTTCATCACCAGAGTGTGTGCTTTTTGTGTAAAATAAAATTGAATTACATTTTTTTTAATGAAATGCAAAATTCATCACATTTATTGGTGCATTAAATCTTTACACAATTTTGACCAGTATTTTAGGTCAAAGCATAATTATTTTGTAAATGGAACAATAAGTGCTTTAAGTACATTATACTTGTACTGTTTTGAAACATTTTATTTTGTTTGCGCCGTCAGAACGGATGTGGCGCTCCACACTATCGCTGTGAATAGGGTAAGTGTGCTGCTGTTCTAAGCTTAACAAATTTGGAGACGACTTGAGGATGTTAAACAAAAAAAGAGCGAGCCAATCAAGTTGTGACTGCTGTCCTGTTTGTACATGGATCTTACATCAATGATTACGTTCACAACAACACAAGCAGATGAGATGTGTTGTGGTTGTATGAATTTTTTTTTGCTAGCTTTAGCTTCGTGGTTTAGTCCCTGTTTCAAGTAGTCGTCTTCATATTGTTTTCAGGATGGGGCGGTTGTGTGTTTCGGGGATGAATGAGCTGTACCGGACACAAATGTTCCTTCACCTCACAATGACAGCATTTCACTAATATTTATGTACATTTTCAAGATATTCCGCCTTTATCGGTGGATTCCGTTTTCATTGCCAATTCTGTTACTTTGTCCACGGTTACGTCAACGAGGAAATTCCTTACTTTTTTGTTGAGTTTGGTGATTATTGATTAGGCATACTATAGCTGTGTCAAATAAAAAGGAGCAACCTTGATGACATCCCAAACCTTTTACTCATACGTAGGGATGTCCCGATCCGATATTTGGATCGGATCGGCCGCCGATATTTGCCAAAAAATGTGTATCGGCAAGGCACGGGAAAATGCCGATCCAGATCCAGTTTTAAAAAAAACTCCGGTCCGTGTTTTCCAACGCACCGATTTAAATAATACATTCCACTTTTCTGCTGCTCCCTAATTTCCGTTCTGCATTTTCCAGCACACCTTCAACACATCCACAGGTCTGTGGAGTCTCACGCAGTTGCTTTTAGCTTCTGGCATTACACGACAGGCTCTCCTCGCTCTTTTCTGTGTCTCCCTCTCACAGACAGCAAGCGCACCTTCTTACACACGTCACATACTGTCACGTCATACGTCACATACGTATACGTCCTCTCCCAGCAGAGAGGTAGCAGCATGGCTAAAGTTAGCTGTGATGCTAGCGCAGCCGTGTGACCAACGTTCCCTCTAAGGTGCGCGCCTGTGCAATTGCGCACTGCTCAAGCGTCCTCTGCGCATAGCAATTATATGCCAGGCACAAAATCAAATAAAAAAATAAGCGCATAACAATTTTCGACACATGGACACGACAGAGAAAACAGTTTTCGTCATCATTGTTCAAATATTGTAACGTCTGTCGAGACGCTTATCTCCAATCGGTGCCACACGTCCACACCATCAAAATGCCGAGGCAAACATTTCCACATCAACACCGTATGAAAAAATTAGTGATTTTTTTAGTTGTGATTTCCTTCTCTGCATGAAAGTTTAAAAGTAGCATATATTAATGCAGTATGAAGAAGAATGTTTTAATGTAGACATGCAAGCCTTGAAAGAAAATTTTGAAAATCAAGACTACATTTCCTGCAAATGGGTGCATTTCTACCCTATATTTTAACTTTAGATTTATTCTCATATCAAACTCTTTCGGCTGTCTTTTTGACACTTACATCCGGCGCCCTCCTCCACACCCTGGATTATAAATAATGTAAATAATTCAATGTGATTATCTTGTGTGATGACTGTATTATGATGATAGTATATATCTGATAGTATATATTTGTATCATGAATCAATTTAAGTGGACCCCGACTTAAACAAGTTGAAAAACTTATTCGGGTGTTACCATTTAGTGGTCAATTGTACGGAATATGTACTTCACTGTGCAACCTCCTAAGAAAAGTCTCAATCAATCAATCAAAACACATAGAATCATCATACTGCTGTGATTATATGCATCAAGTGTTCATTCAAGGTTAAGGCAAAATATCGAGATATATAACGTGTATCGCAATATGGAAAAAGGCCATATCGCCCAGCCCTAGTTCAATGATGCCATTTCTGTTTGTCATGTATAATTTTGTCTATTTTGTGTTTATCCTTGAATAAACAGGTCAGTTTCTTGTTACCAACCATTGTGTATTATTCAAACTCCCCTAATTCAGCTGGCTAGTTGTTATCAAGAGTACTAAAACCCTTTTCAACATGATTCTGACAACTAAGTAGGCTAAATAACTTTAAACTTTACTACATGCTCGGATAGGCCAGTATCGGTCAGTATCGGATCGTAAGTGCAAAAACAATATCGGTATCGGATCGGAAGTGCAAAAACCTGGATCGGGACATCCCTACTCATACGCTTACTCATCCGTTTTTTCATGCACTAATCGTTTTTTTCCCGATTATTAAATTTTATGATCGTGAGAAGCTTATCTCAGCTGCATTCAGGCGGAAGGCGGTGTACACCCTGGACAAGTAGCCACCTCATCGCATGGCCAACACAGATAGACAGACAACATTCACACTCACATTCACACATTAGAGTCAATTTATTTAGTGTTGCCAATTAACCTATGTTCTATGCACTTGTCTTTGTCTATTTAATTGGGAATGCTTGGGAATGCTTACTATTTCCAAACAGGAGACTTCACCGACAGAAGAGTGTTTTCAAGCTATGGCTGGTACTTGGCACAATAGCTAGCCAAAGACTGTTGGGCTGCACTGTATTTGTTTACCGAATGGACACATGATAGCGAGCAGTTATACGACCTGTTCCTCACTCACTTTGTGTGCCTATATAATGTACTATATGTTCTGCAAAAAATCGAATTATCCATCCATCCATCCATCTTCTTCCGCTTATCCGAGGTCGGGTCGCGGGGGCAGCAGCCTAAGCAGGGAAGCCCAGACTTCCCTCTCCCCAGCCACTTCGTCCAGCTCTTCCTGTGGGACCCCGAGGCGTTCCCAGGCCAGCCGGGAGACATAGTCTTCCCAACGTGTCCTGGGTCTTCCCCGCGGCCTCCTACCGGTCGGACGTGCCCTAAACACCTCCCTAGGGAGGCGTTCGGGTGGCATCCTGACCAGATGCCCGAACCACCTCCTCTGGCTCCTCTCGATGTGGAGGAGCAGCATCTTTGCTCTCATATATGAACATAACTTTACCCACAGCTTTCAACCTGCCAAAAAAGAAAATAATGTTTTGAATTCAGCCAAATAATCTTGTGCTTGAGCTGAATCTTGCCTGTTTAGTACTGTAAGACTGGACGAGATGGTGTCTGTCTTGTCACCAATCCTGTTTGCAGGGCAAAGCACAGGAGTAGCCGCCATTCATTCAAAAACCGAGGGCTCTCAGCAGGTTAAGGTTAAATGATTACTGAGAGCCTTTCTCTCAAAAATAAATGGATAAACGCTGCTTTCGACAACAAGCCATGTTAATTTAATTATTTTGCTTCTGTCTTATTCAATTGTGATCGCTTTATCGTTTCTCCTTTTAGAAGAAACATCTGAATGTGTCCTCATGCTATGTCCTACAATGACCTTAAGTGTCCACAATGTCTTTATGTCTGTACAAACGGACACGTTAGTGATGAGTTACCACATCGCTGCAGTGTGAGAGAACTTAAAATCTCATCGTGTCAGAAGCACCTGAGCCTCTTGTGTTATCGTGCAATTAGTTTGGAAAATAACAGAAAACAAAAAGCCAATTTGATGTTAATCAATGTTCTAGGAGGCGGTGGTTCTAAAAATCAATGGAGTAATGACGTTACAAGATCATGCTTTTCAATTCATTACTTTAAAATTAAATAAGCCCAAACTGTTTCGGGCTCACAGCCACACTCCCAATCAGTGGTGCTAATTGTAGGGGTTTAGCACTTAGCAGGTTTCCAAGCACATCCCCCGCCTTCACTCTTTCATCACACACATTCCAAAATGGAGCAGTCCAAGATTCTTTTCAGCGCTTGACGCCTCTTCCAAGCTGCTGTGACGCACTGTTTGGCCCGGGAGATTTGCGATTGGCACGTATGGGTGACATGCACCTTCCATTCTTCTGGTGAGCTCCTGGAATAATTCAGCAATTTGACACGGTGCCTGGTGTACGGCAAGCTATGGTGTGTGTGAGTGTGTGTGTGTGTGTGTCACGCAGATGGTGTTAGCAGCAGATACGCTCAGGCCTATTCTGACAGAATGGGAATGTATTAGACATTGCCAGCATAAGAAATTGGCCTGTCACCCAAATTAATGTTTGACAATTGAGCTTGGACAAAATTAGCAACATACCATGTTCATTTATTTTTCTCAGATTTGGGCCCAAAAGAGTAGTTTTGTGCAGTAGTTTGCAAGCTAGGTTAAAACAGGTCACATTGTTTATGTTCTAATCTTGCAAAAGAACACAGTTGGCTGCACAATCATGCACAGGAGAATGTGTTCAACTGCATGCTATCAGCACCAGCTTATTTCTTTGTTGCCCTGAGTTGCTGTTTAGTGGTTACACTCCTCACGCAACTACAAATTAATGGCAGGCCATGAAACGACACAGTCAAGCCCATCTGTAGGAGCCAAACAAAGGTTGTGTGTGTCTTGGGCTATCTGAGGCTGCTTTTTTTCTCTCTCCCTATTTCATTATTGACTCTTGTGATGCCAGTGGGAAGGTCTTACAGCCCATGTGGGACAAGACTACTATGATTATATCTGATTTACAGCCCTCGGCCCTCCTAGTGACGAGCATGCACACTTTCCTCCTCTTCACACACTCACACACACACACATTCTCTCTCTCACAAACACACACACACCTACTTTTCCCCAGTCACATATCGCTTTTCTGCCTTATTCTCATGGAATTAAGCAGTATAATTTAGAGCAGCATCATGTGGGCTTAAAGCATAAAAGATGCTGACTGGAGCTGTTTGATGTTTGGGTTGCTGCTCTTAGCGCCAGGTCACAGCGTGAGTGTGAGGGCTGCAATAAATACACTAAGCTACTTTGAAATGCTTCAAAACAACTGCACAATGGCGACTGTTCTCAGTGTGCAGTGGCGGTAAAGGCTGCATCATTTTCAGAAAACACAAATGTAATGTCATGCACAGTGCAGAGAAGCGTGCATCATGCATATGCAAGCGTTTCGTGTCCCCGGCTCATGTCCTCGGGTCTTACCTGTCACCCAAAGAACAGTGAAGTCTCTTTGCTGATGCAGCAGCTGAGGCGTCACCTTTGCCGTGCAGATGGTCCTGATAGGCCGTGGCACTGTGTAGAAACAGCTGCTGCCCACAGAAAGAAAGCGAGGTGACAGAAAGGGAAGGCTTTAGATGGTAAACATGTGGTGGTGTTTGCAGGCCGTATGTGTGCTCTTCACTTTGTGGCCACTGTATGGTACTTTCACCATTTAAGGTGTCCCAGTATGTTATAATCACAGCTTAGTATGTACCTTAGTTTTTAGGTTATTAATGTCCTCTCCATATATATAACTTAAGTTTTCGCTTACATTTTGTCAATTCAAATCTCTTAAATTCCTGTGTTTAGATGTTACAATTTTCTAATAATAATAGAAAATATGTAACAATGGATAGGATACATAGGGACACAATAAAATGTCTTACTGTCACATGGTTGCTGGGGTTGTCGTGAGCGCAGGATGCAGAGAACGCCGGCGAAGTGCAAAGCCGAAGGTCCCTTATATTAGGTACCAATTTACAGAAAACAAGAGCAAAGGCGTGGCTGAAGCTGCAGTTTATGGGTGAAAAACAGAACTCTTACATAGAAGTAGCTTGAAAACGGTTATGTGCGACAAGAACACAAAACACAGCAAAAACAGTATACAAAGTCCGACTTGTTATGGCAGGTCATGACAAAATGAAGGCTTTGACCAAAGAGGGTCCTCCAGCTCTGGCTTCTTCTTGGCACTGTCGCTAACCAAAAGCTGTTCTACAGTGTATTTGTTTACCAAGTTGTCATGTTACTACGGACAGTAATACTTCCTGTCTCTCACTTATACCGTATGGGACATTGGTATTCCTCTTTACAGTACCGAAAAATGTGATTAGGTATGTTTACATTACACCCTCATTAAGTACATATTTGTATACAAATATCCCTGCTGGAACCTAACCTAAAGTCTGCTACATTCAGTGTTGGGCGGCAGCTCGCTGCAAGTAGCAAAGTTACGTCGCTTGACTACATTTTCTAGTTGCGTGGCGGCAGTGTCGCTACTTTTTGAACCAGTCGCCATTCCAGTAGCTTAGCTATTTTCCAGACCCATGTAACGAGGTAGCTTACATCAAAGCTAAAAAGAAGGAAAATGGACAACACATTTTTGGGGGTACAAAATAATACAGAGAAAATCCATGATGATAGGTTGGGGTACGAATGATGGGTCACGGTTAGCTAAGGTAAGGCCGAAACATTACGGACTGGCTGGCAAGATAGGGCAGGTCATCGAAACCAGGAAGCAAAATCATAACAGACACATGACAACGAGAGAGTCAGAGACAGAGGGAAGCTTCTAACTGACAACTCAAGAAAAAAAAAAAGAAACCGACTAGAAATTCGCAAAGGGATTCTTTGTGCAGATTTGTCTTTTTAGTGAGGAAGAAGACGTCCATGAAACCCACATTAATGTATCTCCTTGGCCATATTTAGACACATTCATGTATGAGAAAATAACACCTTTGTTTTTGTTTACATCTAACATCCAAACTGCTCTCAACATCGCCGAACACAAATTTAAGAAGAAAAGTTTTACTGCACATAACCATTACCAACTGTTCCCCAACAACACACAACTCATTGGTTTTTGTTCTCAAGATATATATATATATATATATATATATATATATATGCTGTTTTGATTAATATACAAGGGCCAAAGAAAAGGCAAACTAATACTAGGTGTCCCCAGCTAAATGACAGTTAATAGTAATGGCCCGTATAGGTTCCATTTGTATACTCTGTTACATTAACATTTCCCATGGCCCATAGATAGAAATGCCTTTATCAAATGCATGTCAAACTGGAGGTCCACGAAATTAAAATGGGTGATGACAATCACTGCTAGAGCCGTAATACCTGCAAATCTTCTCTTATGGGATTCCTTGGCGTATCTTTTCAGATGAGGGTCCGTGGAGCTAATGTGTGTTGACCTAATATGCATTATTGATGTAGCAATCTACTTTCGCTGTGTAGCTTGCTACAATACTCTGGGGATAGCTTCCCCTGTATCTTAGCTACATTGAATCCAGAGTAACCAGTAGACAAGCTTACATTATCCAAGTAGCTTGCCCATCACTGACTGTGGTGCATGTATTTTACGTTTGAGCACTTTATTATGGCGCAGTACTTACTTAAACCTCCAATATTCAGCAGGGTGAAGTGGAGTCAGCTGCACATATTGCTTCCGCTCTGTTAGTCCAAAGGAGCGAATAATACTGGAGAAGAGCGAGAGTTAACTGTCGGGAGAGAGAGGAAGTTTCGCCAACAGTGCTTTGACATTGACTCACCTTGGTTGCTTGTCCTTTTTTTCCTATGCCTTCCTGCTGCTTAATAACTTTAGTATCCTCCAGGGCAGGGCTAATGTTATTGTTGACGTTTGTGCATGTCCTGCTAGCAAATAATATTCACCTCTAAGTGTTCTCTCCTTCTGTAGCTCATGTGGCTTGTCACTAATGTATTTTGGGGGCGCATGCATACACCTAATGAGTAAATAATCAATCGGGGAGTCAGAACAAACCCCTTAGTCTGAGTGCCTTATCTTATCAGAAAATATTGAAACATAAAAACATTGCAGCTATCCGTTCCCATTAGAGGTGGAGGGGGGAGGGAACAGGGACTGTAAGAGGTACCAAAAGCTGAGGGTTTAGAACAGGACACATCTCAGTGTTGTGTTAAAAGATGAGGGAGGCAAGGGACGAAGCTGCAATGTCGTGTTGAATGCTCAACATGCTACTTTTCACTGCAGAGGCTTCCCAGAGCCTGCAGGCTGTTTCCTTTTTGCATCTGAGTTTCTAGAGGTGGGTGGAGGCAGACAACTATGTCATGTAGCTTGCTCCATTTTTCCTGGTTAGCATAGCTGAGCCAAGTGCAAATGTACTTCTTGTATTCAAAAAAAAAAATATGCATGGGCTGTTACGGACCTGACGTGATGGACCCTGACAACATGGCCGCAGGCTGCATGACAATATAAGAGAGTTGCACAATTCTCACACATGCTTTTTCTTTCCCCTGAATTCACACATTCATTGCGAAATGTGTGTTGGTATGGGACACTTCAGGGAGAATGGGACTTAAATTCTGTCACATATTTGTTCCACTGACCAGACTGAAGGTCACTGGTTTTCGAGCGACAACCTCCCCACCCCCTACTCCCCAGTGTGTCTAGATGATGTGCAAAAAAGCCCCCCCCTTGCAGGAAGAATTATGTCCCAAAGTGGAGGGTTGTCTCATATTTAAGTGTTAGGCCCAACCTGGCTTACTTTTAATGGAAATTTATGGACACCTCCAGTTGTTGAAAAGACAGTTTGTGAGCTCGGCTATTGAGTTAATTTTCCTTTTGCAGCCATGAGGGAGTAATCATGGACGCCGGCCTTTTAAGGCACCCGTCCGTGGAAACAAGGCAAGATTATGTTTCCGGACCCGGAATTTAAGCTGTCTCTTGTATAGCCTCTGCCCAGTGGTATGTGGATGTTTTATAATTGAATTAACCCAAGGCTTATGGCCTGATGTTGACTTTGAACGCAACACTGCATGCTGCTTATTCAAGCATAGACTGCTTGTCATGGACATTTTTTTCCTTAGCTTAAAAAAAATAAAAAATAAAAATCGTCCCCAAATTATTTCACACGTTATCTTGCTAACACATAGTTTGTGTGTTTGCTTGCCTGATTTATATCACAGCCCAAGATGGGGCGATGACTGCTTCCTCATCACGAGCCGTGTAAATCTCCAGAAAGTTGAACAGCTGTCTGACGCGTCCATCAATCAGTATCCTCCGAGCACTTGGAGAGTGGGAAATAAATGTCGTCATTTATCCGGCGGAGCATAACTGGATGGACTTTTGCTCGGAGATGAAGTAGCCGGTGTGCAGTTTGCTATATTTCTACATTACAAATGCATCATACACAAAAACAAAAACATCCTCATTGTTTTTTAACGAGTATGTCTCGCTGTAAAATCCATGCCGTATAATTTAAATGCAGTTTGTTTTATGTGCTGTGCCAGATTGGTTATGGTTTGTTTATTTTTGAAAATGCATACAGTTACAATAAGGCACATCACATATTTCCAGTTTCTCATCACAACATGTCTGCAAAGGAGTAAAAAGAAGCACAGGGTTATTTAATCTCAATTTCATTTGTAACAAAAACAATTGTGATAATCAATACAGTTTACATGAATATAGAGTTAAGTCGTGAATCACACATTACATGAATATGATTCTCTAAATTTTCAACAAGATTCAAAATGTTTATATCCGGATTCTTCTTCATTGTACTTTGTAAAGAGTTTGACTTTGAGCAGTTTCTTAAACTGGATCATATTAGTACTTTGTTTAATTTCCTGGCTTAATCCATTCCATAATTCCCCATACAGACACAATAAAGGTTTTAAGTGTTGTACTGTAGAAATGGAACAATAAACGGTAATAATGATAACCGCGATAAAACCTCAGTTAGTATAACTGTTTTGTTAATATTTTTTTTGAAAAACAAGGACAAACTGCACTTTAATAAACTCGCAGACTGACTGGTGCCAGTTAGTTTGCTTAAAAATGCTCAAATGAAAACAAGACACTAAGATCTTTCCCCATTGAGAAACGACATACCCCAATCTAAACTTATATAAAACACATTACTATCTGAGCAACTAAGATATTCAATTGTGCACATTGAACCTAAAACTGTGCTCTCTTAGTGTCTCACAGTGATCGATCTTTCCTCAGAGGAAAAAAGACCAAGGTGTTTATGCGGTGCGTTTTAAGGACCACTGAACAGAGTAGGACACAGCGCCCGCCAGAAAGAACTATTGTATTTGTATTTCTTACGTACTTTTCATTTAAATACATCTGTGTCGTACTGTACGAACCGATATTTCAAACGATAATAGCTTAGTCAATTAGCTTAATCACTAAAACAGAGACAATACTTAGAATACTATCAGTGAAGCATAAAACACTAACCATGCAAAATAGTGAGTTTTCTAACCGTGTTGTTTTTTTTAATTTGTTTGAAAAACTTGTTAAAAAAAATTCAGTGTGTAGTACTTTTTTGAGCACATTCAGCAATACCATGATGATAATGATAACCGTGATAATCTTTGGTCACAATAACTGTGATATAAAATGTATACATCCTTACATCCCTTAAGTGTTGTACATGCATGCACATGTTTTATGTAAAATCTTCCTTTAAGGTTGCATTTCTCCTCTTCCGTTGAGAATAATTGTCGGTCATGTCATCAATCTCATCAGATCAGGTTGTAATTTGTTTTGCTTTTGCAGAACATATTACTTCCTTTTTTCTTGGATCCTGAAGAAGTTCTGAATGTGGATGAAACAGGTCTGTGAGAGCTTTTGTCATATTCCGATTGTGGAATCATTGCACTGTCCATATTTTAATTGTTCAATTACTGGCTAATAATTGCATTTACTTTCAATATTTTTTACAATAAAATTACTACCCAATGCTGTAAATTCACAGTTGTAATTTTATGGTTAATTCAAATATATTTACAAATACAGTATATGCTGTAACTTCAAAATTGTAAATTCATTGTTAATTACTCTCTTGTTTTAACAACAGCATCCTGCCATCTACTGTACAATAGTGCAACGTATGGATCCTCTTAAGAGACAAATCAGTTTGAATTTACAGTATTTTTTTTGTGATGTAACAGGACAAGGATTACAGTATTTTGTTGTAAAATAACAGTTAATTGCTGTGAAATATAAGGGTACATTTTGATTAGAGTATTTTACTATGAAAAATACTGGTAAATGCTGTGCAATCCTGTTATTTTTTTACAATGAGGAAGTACCTCCACTCATTATTAACAAGTTTTGCATTTATTTTTTTTATCTCATTTCTTTCAGGAAATTGTTTTGCTCTTTTTCTCAAACTGGCATTTGTGGCAATGGAATACATTAATTTGCATGTCTGGTTTGCTGTATTTTTTTTCATTTTTCTTTCCTGCATTCAAAACAAAGCGGCGCTTTGCACAAAATACGCTTAAGACACATTTCTCTTCCATGCACAATGCCGACATGATAATGTGCTCATTGGCTAATCGGTTTGGTAGACTACTGTGGTTCTGTGCAGGCGCTTATAATGAGGATTAAACCTTCCGGTTCCAAAGCAGACACTGTGTGGTTGATCTTCTTCAGTGCGCGGCACTGAAGGCGTTTTTAAGGCTGCACGACACAGCTGTGTGCAATATGTCATTGTGCATTATTCAGCAAGAGCAAGCGGTCCCGTTGTAGACGTGTTAGCCAGGTTGTCTGTGAAGTGGCTTTACTCACATGGAATCACATGAATTGGCTCAAACTGTGAAATGATTGGAGGACACTGATGGCATATGGCTGGAGAGGGGTCAGTTGGTCAGAGTTCATCATTTTAAAATTGCCTAAGTAATATTCAAACGCTAATCTTTCTGCTCATCATTTTTGTCATATACTTTTTTTTACTATTTTATACTGTTTTTGTCACTATACTCCCTCCCGCCCCCACACACTGAGTGTGTTTTGACACCCCCATTCCCAGGCAACTGCAGCTTGTGGGCTGGTTGACTCCAGCAGGAAGCAGCTGTTGTTTAATTTTCAACAACATAACTTTTAACACTTGGGTCTCATTCCAGTGGAGCTCAATTGCATTCACTGGAGATGACGCAAATAAAGTGCTTATTCTTTAAAGATGTTTAGAGCTATTCTTTAAAGATGCCCACGTATCACCATTTGGTACTGTTTGGTTTGGTCAATGACTGATGCCTTTCATACAGTATGTGATGAATCATTATGGCCGTGTGCTGCTTGGCAACAAGCCCCAAAGTGTCTGTCGTCCACCCGCCATGATCATCAAATTCCTAATGAACAAAATCAGGATTCTTGCGACGCTCGCCTTCAGGCTGCAGGTTCATGTTTGCAGATGGAAGGCTAATTTGATTGTTATCGGGCCCAGTTTCTGCGTCATGCTTCGAAAGTCTGAAACATTTTTTTTCAAGATGTGACTCAGACCTCAACTTTGGCAATGTTCAAATCCAGGTTAAAAAATTAAAACTTCTGCTGGGCTGTGCATATGACAGCTGAAAGTATCTGATCTACATTCCTTGCTTTAAATTAATTAATGTTCATTTTTATGATGATGTTATATATGATTTTATTTTCCTTCCCGTAGTGTTATGCATCTGTAAAGCATTTGGAAGTACCTTGCTTACATATTGTGCTCCATAAACTTGCCTTGCACAGTGAAGCACTGTGGTTGTATAGAAAGGGCGCTATATAAATTAAATATGAATAATATGAATTTATGACAAATGAACATTCATTCAGTTATTTTTATTTTTAAAACTTTTGCATGTAAATGTATTTACAAAGAAGACATAAACTAGACTAAACTAAAATGTTCCAGAAAACATTCAAATGTTTTATATTGCTCAAGGAATTCTGGGAAATTTGCGACTAAGATCCGCCCCTGTTCAATGGCAGCCGCATTTTACCTGGTGGTTAAAATTACTTTCAAATTTGCATCATACCTACTCTGGTGTTCTGCCAACCTGCACAACCTCTTTGTCTCTTGTCTGTGTCAGTGGGTGAGTGAAAGGAAGAAAAGCTCTGACTTGTGTGGGGAGTAGTGGTTTGGCGCCACCAAATCTTTAAACACTTTAGGCCTGATTTACTAAGATCCAAATACCACGTGCTAAACAGTGTGTGCAAACTATAAACATGCTGTATAGTAGTGGGCGTGTTGCGTGTGATCTGCAAAGACTGTTCAACTGAAAATAAGTGCATATGTGGTGCAGAATGTCTTATTTAAATGAGGATTTTGCTTGTACTACCGGCATTATGAGCCCATTTCCATCCACTTTCATGTTATCATTCTCTTGCCTGTGACGCTTTGCAATGTTAAACAAGCAGCACACGTCTATAATCTCTAACGCCTTTTCTGCAATACAGAATTGTAATCTAGACAACAAATAATATTTTTAGCATGCTGACAATGCACTCGGCGGTGGAATATGGAGCCACAACTCCATAGTAAACCATCACAACAACGCGGCATATTCTTGCGTCTGCAATAACCTAAACGCAAGAAAAGGTATATTGCAAGAGATATTTTCATATAGGAGATATAATATAAAATGTCAAATGTGAGATTGTATTTGCTAAAGATTCCCTTATGAAACTGATAAACTAAGTGAGCCACTCTATTATAAAGAATAGCACCTGCCAGAGGGTGCTATGAAATTTGGACATACAAAGGTTGGCGCCATGTCTTTAATAGAATTGACAGCACCATTTTTAAACTAGAGACCATCAAAGTAACCGGGGCAGAGGGACCATATAATTCATTAGTCCCTCAACCTCAATTAGCTGACTACTGCTAGGTTGATGTGGATCTTCCACTTCAGCAGAGCTGCAATAAAATATGACTGTCCCGGACTTTCATTTTTGTTGGGGCTCCGTCTGTGGACAGTTGCATGGCGAGAGAAGAAATAGTAGATGCTTGAGTTGCTGCATCACCACTTCTACAAAGCCAAAGTCAATGTTAATGCTTAACCACAATTAAAAACATCAGTTATTTCATCGCAAAGGCTCCTCACTCGCTATATACGGACATTATGCTGGTATGTTATTTTCGACACAACCTGCACGGAAAAAAAAGTTACACCAGCAGTGCACGTGCTCATACGCTCCTGTCGAGTATGCTACTAGCTACTACTATGTAATTGGCTTAAAAATGTTAGCAGGACAAAACCGCAAAATCTTTCCACCCAAAAAAAGCTGAATTTGATAGGGTGAGAACATTTCAGGTACCCTTTAAAAAAAAAAAAAAAAGACTAAGGAGTCATTTAAAATGACAGCTCACCCATTTACAGAACCTGCCAAAAGAAAGTTGCGGCTTAGAGTCTAGTACGTCCAGTATTATGCAGCATAGGGACGGCGTGGCGCAGTGGGAGAGTGGCCGTGCGCAACCCGAGGGTCCCTGGTTCAATCCCCACCTAGTACCAACCTCGTCATATCCGTTGTGTCCTGAGCAAGACACTTCACCCTTGCTCCTGATGGGTGCTGGTTAGCGCCTTGCATGGCAGCTCCCTCCATCAGTGTGTGAATGTGTGTGTGAATGGGTAAATGTGGAAGTAGTGTCAAAGTGCTTTGAGTACCTTAAAGGTAGAAAAGCGCTATACAAGTACAACCCATTTATCATTAGGGACGGCGTGGCGCAGTGGAAGAGTGGCCGTGCGCAACCCGAGGGTCCCTGGTTCAATCCCCACCTAGTACCAACCTCGTCATGTCCGTTGTGTCCTGAGCAAGACACTTCACCCTTGCTCCTGATGGGTGCTGGTTAGCTCCCTCCATCAGTGTGTGAATGTGTGTGTGAATGGGTAAATGTGGAAGTAGTGTCAAAGCGCTTTGAGTACCTTGAAGGTAGAAAAGCGCTATACAAGTACAACCCATTTATCATTTATTTATTTATTATCATTTGCGGAATAATCACCTAGCAGTAAAGGTGAGACATAAAAACAGAATCAAATTATGTTAGTGGGAAGTTACTTAAGAATTGAGTTGGCCGAGAGTTAAACATAACATTTGCGTTTTGTTATTTTAGTGTAAACTGTACTTCTGTCAAGGGGTTCATTTATTGACCATTGAACTTTAGAGATTTCTTCTTCCTGACTGTGTTCAATAAACTAGACATTTTAAGTTAATAATCAGTAGAAAGTGTAAAACACTAACATAACATCCGGAGCTTGTCGAATAACAGCATTATATCATGGGATCTAATTATTTGCGCTCCAGTTATTAAAACAACATAAAGTAGACTATTAAAAATGAATAAATAGGCTTGGATGACAGTTAATGACAAAACCACCTGAGTTTATAGCTACATAAGTAACCTGTGCGGGATCAATACAGTATAATTATTTTTTTCAAATGTATATATAATTTTTTACTGTCAATACGGTCATTTCCAACTATAATAAATAACACAATCAAAGTTTATCTATATAGCCTTAATCACGAATGCCTCAAAGATCTGCACGAACCACGACATCCTCTGCTCTGATCCCACATAAGGGCAAGAAAAAACTCAACCCAATGGGAACAATGAGAAACCTTGGAAGGGGCCGCATATTTTAGCGATATTACGGAGATGAAAGAAGGCTGTTCTAGTAAAACTCTTAATGTGTGACTCAAATGAGAAACTTGTGTCGAAGATAATACCGAGATTTTTTACCAAGTCGCTTTGTGTAATTGTTTTGTTGTCAAATGTTAAGGTGGTATTCTTAATTAGGTGCCGGTGTCTATCAGGACCGATCATCAGCACTTCTGTTTTCTTCTGGACATCTATTGTTTGATTTAATTAAGACACGCCTCCAGGTTACTACGCCTCCAGGTTACTACAATCTTCAGCTTTAGGGGCATGTAGAATTGGATGTCACCAGCATAACAGTTAAAGCTAACACCTTATTTACAGATGTCACCTAGTGGCAGCATATAAATGCCGGAGAATGCAGGGCCAAGAACCGAACCCTCTGGAACTTTGCACTTTACCTTTAAAATACTCCGAGGTCACGTTGTTATGGGAGACGCACTGCATCCTGTCAGTAAGATAGGAGTTAAACCAAGAAAAAGCTAAATCTGGCATACTAATGTGTTTTGATACGTTCTGATAGAATGTTAAGATTGACAATATAAAAAGCAGCGCTGAGATTAAGTAGCAGCAACACAGATGACACATCAGCATCCATAGTCATTTTTGCGAAGGCGGTTTCAGTAGAATGGTTTGCCCTGAAACCAGACTGAAAAGGTTCAATGAAATTGTTAGATGCTAAGAGTTCATTCAGGTCTTTTGATCAGAGGATGAATAACCACAGTTTTGAATGCTATGGAAATAGTACCAGAGGAAAGTGATAAGTTAATATTTTTCCCACTGATGGTCCTATTATTACAAACACCTCCTTGATAAGTTTCGCAGGAGTTCCTCTGTTATTTCTTCAAAAAGAGAGATTATTTTGGAGGGATATATCCGTAGTACATACATTCGTACCTGCGTTAGGAGAACCCAGTTGGAGCTGGGACGTGTTATTTTGAATCTCCTTTCTAATGTGCTAAATTTTGTTAGTAAAGAATTGCATCGAGCCATCAGCCGAGTGGGTGGAGCTACTGGGAGAAGTCCCTTGATGGATTAGTGATGCTACTGTATTAATATTTAGTATCATTTTTATTGAGGCGGATGGGGTTGGAGTAGTAATTAGTTTTAGGTAAGGTAAGAGCGTGTTTATAAGTTATTAAACTATCACTCCATGCATGATGGAAAACCTTAAGATTAGTTGCACGCCATTTTCATTCCAGCTTTATACATGATAGTTCAAGAACTCTGATTTTTAACATAACAGCCAGATGCAGATGTAGCAGTGTAACAGACCTCATAGTAAGCACCTTCAAATTATTTATATTTATTACATACGTTAGGGCTAAGGTTAAGATTTCCATTAGATAATAGTGTGATCCCTCCACCCATTTTAAGGGGACGAGCAATATGTGAACTCGTATCGTTAGGAGGAGATGCCTCCTTAAGCGGAAAAAAAATAATCTGGTTTTAGCCAAGTCTGACTGAGACCAATGACGTTAAGATTGTTGTCGCTAATGACCTTATTAACCAACAATGCTTTGGGAGACAAAGATTTCATGTTCAAAAAGCCCATATTATAGGTAGTGTGCTGTTTTGGGGCATTTTTTGTTAATGGTAGCAGTAGTACTGATATTAATAACGTTTTGTCTATTTTGCATCGTGCGCATTAAATAATTTTGATCACATCTATGAATTCATACAGTGGGGCGATTATTGAGATTATTTGATTGGTGCTGCAATAGATTTAACGCTTCATAATTTGCCACCTCAGTAGAATGCATGCCTACCTCTGCACAGTCACTCAAGAAAAGACATTATATGAGTTATGCTACGAGAAATGCTGTGTGTGTGTGTGTGTGTGTGTGTGTAGGGATTTTCCAGCCTGGCGCTGGTTAGTTCTATTTTAACTGACTGCTCACCCGGACTAACAGGCGCTCTAAATGCCTGTGTCCAAGCTTGCTCTAGTGTCCTTAGTCAAGTGTGACTCAAACCGTAATCTGTTCCTAGAAAGAGTGATTGCACCTTCCCGGTTAGGGTGAAGGCCGTCTCCTAAGCAAGCCCGGTTTGCTCCAGAAAGCCAGCCAATTATCAATAAACGTGAGTTACTGTTCTCTACAAAAACTAGCCAGCCACTTGTTGAATGAGACTAATCTGCTATATCTCTCCTCTCCCAGGCAGGGGGGCCAAAGACAAGTACCGTATTTTCCGGACTGTAAGTCACACTTAAAATTATTTTTTTTTCTCAAAATTCGACAGTGCGCCTTTTAACCCGGTGCGCCTAATCTAAGGAATATGTTTGGTTGATTTTATTTGGTACATGGTGTAATGATAAGTGTGACCAGTAGATGGCAGTCAAAAATAAATAAGAGTAGTCTCCACTATGATGGGTCTCAAGTAAACAACACCAACATTTTAAATGTTCCATTGAAAATATAGAACATTACACACGGCACTCAAAAATCTATCAAAATGTTTCAGTACGACTTTGGTAAGCTATGAAACCGCACTGCTTGAAGGATTGTCGGCACATTAAACATACAAGTAGTATTATGGTGTGTGTATAAGGTAAGACATATTATCTGGTGTTTTGTTTCGCAATATTATGCAAAAGCAACTTTTCTTACCTTACGTTACCTGCTGATCTGTATTTGATATCTGCGTGAATCCTCAAAAATTGTCCGCGCCGACGCCGTAGTAGATAAGCTTCTTCTTTTTCTCTATATTCGTCTTATGTGACATTCATCCTCCGTTGTTGCCATTTCTAATATATAAAGTAGAGTAAAGTTCTAACTTATATCTGTCCGTAAACTCGCCATGAAAGCGCTAAAACATACTGCGTAGTGAGTTTACATTATTCACCCAAGGAACTTTAGTTACTAGAGTTCCGGTCAGATGTTTTTTCACGGGACACATTTCCGGTGTCGTGGTGTCCGGATGAGGAGATGCTGCTCCCTTATTGATTTAAGTAAAGTCTTGATGTCATTAAAACAGTTAGGGCCATCTTTTGACACTCCTTCCACTCCGACAACTGATTGTGGTCACGGCAACAAGACAGCTTGATAACACATTCGACTTCAACTCTGCCCAGCGGAAAGCACAGATTCGCTAAAATAAGCGAACCGAAGGCGTCGGAAAGCTGGGGCTAACTCGCTAAATGATAGCTCAAAGCCGTTGCTTAGCAACCCAAAGCTAAACAACAAAAGCGAAGGAGTTGGACATATTTTAAAAGCTTCGGACCACATAAGTGATCAAAAAGAAAGTTACGTTGGAAAAAACAAAAACACCATAGAGCCGCAGCGGAAGCGAACAGTACCAATGGCTCCACTTCGCCGCTGAGCAACCATGAGCACAACAAGAAGCCGTCAACGGGTGAATTCACCGTTATCAGGGGTGGACCCAGACTTGAAAGAGTTAGTATTAGCTCTACAAAACAGGGTCAGCACTCTCAAGGAACAGGCAAACAGCGGTGTACAAAAAGACATTGCAGATATCCAAGAACAGATAATCAAAGACAGAAAATAATATTTTAGAAGAGAGGAATTGAATATGTTCGAAGAATGGGTGAATGCATTAGAACAGCAGGTGGAGAAGCTGAGCGAGGATAATGCATAGTTGCGCCAACAGTTACATGCCACGCAACAAAATAACACCCATTGGGACAATAGCAGTGTTGTGGAGAGACGTCAGCCCAATGATGTCACCAATCTGGGGAATATCACAGTTGTGGAAAACATCAAAAAGGAAATGGAACAGTTAACATTACATCACCATTGCAGGGTTACGCATCAATCCTCGATCCTATGCAAGAGCAGTTGACAACAGAAGAGAACCAGATAACATGGATAGTGCTTCAACGGAGCAACAAGTGGTCAACTTTCTGCAATCAAAGGGAATTTATGTGGATATTAACACCATTGATGCGTGCATCTAACTGAATAGAAGAGGCAACAATACCACGGCAATCACCATCGTTAAGCTCGCCAACAGGAAGTCCAAAATGGCATTGCTGACAAGGAAAAAAGCTGAAGGGCACAAATGTGTACATGAACGAGCGCCTCACTAAACGCAATGCTGAAATTGCCAAGAAAGCACGTGACTTGAGGACAAGGACATTGGTTATAAAATTGCTATGGTATGAAAAGTGGTAGGATTAAATAAACTCTGCCTTTTCGGACGTGCTGTAATGAAACAACTGGAATTGTATGCATTTTTAAAATAAACTGAAACTGAACTGAACTCCCGTCCTTGCACGCTACACCGCTACAAAAACGATGACGGAGAAAAGACGCTGCCGTAGGTGAGCCACGTAAATAGGACGGCCCACAAAGCGGGGGATCCGGAAGCAACTGTCATAAAGTGGCTTGAAGATGATCTGTAAAACATCATCTATGCAACATTTTGACCAAAGAACAACCATAACATGTTGTGTAGACCACAAAGAAGTGTTTTAAATTCAGAAAAATATAATACGACTCTTTTAATGTGCCCTATAATCCGGTGCGCCTAATATATAAAAAAAAAGATAGACCATTAATCGGTGGTGCGCCCTATGGTCCGGAAAATACGGTACTCGATGCCGAGCCATCTTTTTGGCGAGATTACAAGTCCGAGCTATGTTTCTTCTTTGTAATCTCGGACTGTTTTATCGTAGTGTCTTTGGAGCTGACATGTAAAACTATGTTTGTGTAGCTAGTGGTGCGATTAGCCTGTTGTAAGTCAGCTCTCTAAAACTCGCTTCAATGTCGGGTGCTCGGCCCTGGCAATACACTCAATTATGGCTAGTTTACTAAGCGGTGTGTCCCGGGTGATGGAGTTCCCCATGACTAAGGTGTGATGTCCAGTAGACTGGGGTGTAGGACTAACTAAAGGGCTATATCTATTATGCGTCTTAATCGGTGAACCGATTAAGACGCAATGACGTCATGGCTCCCATTGGCTCCATTGTAAGCGGACTATTATTTACATTTATTTACAAGTTAGAATGCTTTTTAAAAAGTGTGTGTTCTTGTCTCTCATAAGGATTGTTAAATACAGGCAGAATTCCAAAAAAGTTCCTCTTTTTAGGTGCCTTCCCAAATCCCTCGCAGATTAGTCTAATAAAATGGAAAAGCTCATGTTTGATGGAGCTGCAAGCATTATAACCCACCTTAGTTCTGCTCTGATCATGTAAATTATGCCCCTTGGAACACACACACACACACACACGCACATTAGTTACAATATGTTTGTTGTTAAATAATGATAGCAATTTGCTAACGTTCATATATGAATTCTCTCTTTTAGGAGGGCACCGTCCTCCCAGATCCCTTTATTTTAAGTCTGTCTAAAATGAAAAAGGGTGACTCGAACTGAAGATTACCAATTTATTCTACAAAACCGCAGTGAAAAACGTATTTTTCGGACTTTAAGTCGCAGTTTTTTTTCATAGTTTGGCCGGGGGTGCGACTTATACTCAGTAGCGATTTACAGTATGTGTGAAATTATTAACACATTACCCTAAAATATCAAATATTAATATTTAGCTCTTTCACGTAAGAGACTAGACGTATAAGATTTCATGGGATTTAGCGATTAGGAGTGACAGATTGTTTGGTAAACGTATAGCATGTTCTATATGTTATAGTTATTTGAATGACTCTTACCATAATATGTTACGTTAACATACCAGGCACGTTCTCAGTTGGTTATTTATGCCTCATATAACGTACACTTATTCAGCCTGTTGTTCACTATTCTTTATTTATTTTAAATTGCCTTTCAAATGTCTATTCTTGGTGTTGGGTTTTATCAAATAAATTTCCCCCAAAAATGCGACTTATACTCCAGTGCGACTTATATGTGTTTTTATTTCCTTCTTTATTATGCATTTTTGGCCGGTGCGACTTATACTCCGGAGCGATTTATACTCCGAAAAATACGGTACAAACATAGAGACCAGGCCTCGAGATAAAGCGAACAAGCTATCAGGGCGTCACAGCAGTCTCTCTAAAGATGGCCACCTTCTTTTATCGCCTTTTGTACTCCTTCGTCGCCCCGCCTTTAGCGTGACGTAAAACTAAAAGTGCAACTAAATTTAACTTGTGTGCTTAGTGCAGCACACCTTCTCCATCCCTCTCTCCACAGACGGTACCTCCTGACATCATTAATAATTATATATGTGTGTGAGTGCAAATATAAAAATACAGGGTGTATTCATTGTGTTTACCTTCTTGTAGCAGAATGAAGGCCACTTTTAAAGGCGTTCTGATTTTGCCGAAACTTTTTTGGCTGATTTTGTCTAACATTTAGCTACTATAAATGTTCACCATTACTGCAAATTGTTGATTGTTTCTCAGGGATTGCTTTAGTGCAGCGTTTCTCAAAGTGTGGGGCGCGCCCCACTGGTGGGGAATAGAGACATGACAGGTGGGGCGCGAGGAACGGGAGGAAATTTCACTTAAAAATTTTTTTTAAATTATTATATTCTTAGATTATTTTTTTTACTATGCTTTCATTTTCTATACACACTGTAAATCACTTTGTGATTCTGTCTGTGAAATCCGCTATATAAATAAATGGAAATTACCGGTACTTATTTTTACTGTAGGCTTTATATTTCTCGGTACGAGCGAAAGTTTGACAGACATAGCAACAGTAACTAATGGGGGCGGGGCTAAGCGGAACAAACTTTCGCGCGGATGGGTAGCAGGCTGATGTGTGGACAGAGGTGGGTAGTAACGCGCTACATTTACTCCGTTACATCTACTTGAGTAACTTTTGGGATAAATTGTACTTCTAAGAGTAGTTTTAATGCAACGTACTTTTACTTTTACTTGAGTATATTTATAGAGAAGAAACGCTACTTTTACTCCGCTACTTTTATCTACATTCAGCTCGCTACTCGCTACTAATTTTTATCGATCTGTTAATGCACGCTTTGTTTGTTTTGGTTTGTCAGACAGACCTTCATAGTGCCTGCGTTTCAACAAATACAGTCACTGGTGACGTTCACTCCGTTCCACCAATCAGATGCAGTCACTGGTGACATTGTACCAATCAAACAGAGCCAAGGGTCACATGACCTGACTTAAACAAGTTGAAAAACGTATTCGGGTGTTACCATTTAGTGGTCAATCGTACGAAATATGTACTGTACTGTGCAATATACTAATAAAAGTTTCAATCAATCAATCAAAAGTGTGAAGGAAAAAAGACCTTTTTTTATTTCAACCGTTCATCCCGTCCTGTCTTCACAATAAAAGTGCCGCTCCATCGCGCCTGCGCTTTCAAAATAAGAGTCTCCGAAAGCCAGCACAAACAAGCTAGCAAGCTACGGAGTTTGCCGCCAATGTATTTCTTGTAAAGTGTATAAAAACGAATATGGAAGCTGGACACATAAGAAGCCAAAAACCAACCACTTTCATGTGGTATTAGACAGAAAGGAGGAACTTTTTTTCTCCTCCATTTGAAAACGTGGACGATCATTATCATCACTACTGTCTGATTACAATCAATGCAAGTCATCAGAATCAGGTAATACACCAACTTATATTCTTGTTTTCATGAAAGAAAGGAATCTATATGTGTTAAACATGCATGTATATTCATTAAAACACCTTTAACATGTAAACAAACACGGCAAAATAAATAAATATAAATTATATACTGTATATATCAATGTATGTATATATATATATATGTGTGTATATATATATATATATATATATATATATATATATATATATATATATATATATATATA